>NW_026453619.1:1137869-1321552 GCF_943734755.1 Anopheles moucheti | reverse complement strand
AGTACCAGGAGAGCATACCACGGAAGAGGTAGCACCTAGTACAGCAATTTGGCTCGAAAACCACCGAAAAACTGCTTCAAAAACTACCAGTTTTCGAATGTATAGTACCAGGAGAGCATACCACGGAAGAAGTAGCACCTAGTACAACAATTTTGCTCGAAAACCACCGAAAAACTGCTTCAAAAACTACCAGTTTTCGAGTGTTCAGTACCAGAAGAGCATACCACGGAAGAAGTAGCACCTAGTACAACAATTTGGCTCGAAAACTACCGAAAAACTGCTTCAAAAACTACCAGTTTTCGAATGTATAGTACCAGGAGAGCATACCACGGAAGAAGTAGCACCTAGTTCATCAATTTTGCTCGAAAACCACCGAAAAACTGCTTCAAAAACTACCAGTTTTCGAGTGTTCAGTACTAGGAGAGCATACCACGGAAGAGGTAGCACCTAGTACAGCAATTTTGCTCGAAAACCACCGAGAAACTGCTTCAAAAACTACCAGTTTTCGAATGTTATAATACCAGGAGAGCATACCACGGAAGAAGTAGCACCTAGTTCAACAATTTGGCTCGAAAACCACCGAAAAACTGCTTCAAAAACTACCAGTTTTCGAATGTATAGTACCAGGAGAGCATACCACGGAAGAAGTAGCACCTAGTTCAACAATTTTGCTCGAAAACCACCGAAAAACTGCTTCAAAAACTACCAGTTTTCGAGTGTTCAGTACCAGAAGAGCATACCACGGAAGAGGTAGCACCTAGTACAGCAATTTGGCTCGAAAACCACCGAAAAACTGCTTCAAAAACTACCAGTTTTCGAATGTATAGTACCAGGAGAGCATACCACGGAAGAGGTAGCACCTAGTACAGCAATTTGGCTCGAAAACCACCGAAAAACTGCTTCAAAAACTACCAGTTTTCGAATGTATAGTACCAGGAGAGCATACCACGGAAGAAGTAGCACCTAGTACAACAATTTCGCTCGAAAACCACCGAAAAACTGCTTCAAAAACTACCAGTTTTCGAGTGTTCAGTACCAGAAGAGCATACCACGGAAGAAGTAGCACCTAGTACAACAATTTTGCTCGAAAACTACCGAAAAACTGCTTCAAAAACTACCAGTTTTCGAATGTATAATACCAGGAGAGCATACCACGGAAGAAGTAGCACCTAGTACAACAATTTCGCTCGAAAACCACCGAAAAACTGCTTCAAAAACTACCAGTTTTCGAATGTATAGTACCAGAAGAGCATACCACGGAAGAAGTAGCACCTAGTACAACAATTTTGCTCCAAAACCACCGAAAAACTGCTTCAAAAACTACCAGTTTTCGAGTGTTCAGTACCAGAAGAGCATACCACGGAAGAAGTAGCACCTAGTACAGCAATTTGGCTCGAAAACCACCGAAAAACTGCTTCAAAAACTACCAGTTTTCGAATGTATAGTACCAGGAGAGCATACCACGGAAGAAGTAGCACCTAGTACAACAATTTTGCTCGAAAACCACCGAAAAACTGCTTCAAAAACTACCAGTTTTCGAGTGTTCAGTACCAGAAGAGCATACCACGGAAGAAGTAGCACCTAGTACAACAATTTTGCTCGAAAACCACCGAAAAACTGCTTCAAAAACTACCTGTTTTCGAATGTATAGTACCAGGAGAGCATACCACGGAAGAAGTAGCACCTAGTACAACAATTTTGCTCGAAAACCACCGAAAAACTGCTTCAAAAACTACCAGTTTTCGAATGTATAATACCAGAAGAGCATACCACGGAAGAGGTAGCACCTAGTACAGCAAATTTGCTCGAAAACCACCGAAAAACTGCTTCAAAAACTACCAGTTTTCGAATGTATAATACCAGGAGAGCATACCACGGAAGAAGTAGCACCTAGTTCAACAATTTTGCTCGAAAACCACCGAAAAACTGCTTCAAAAACTACCAGTTTTCGAGTGTTCAGTACCAGAAGAGCATACCACGGAAGAAGTAGCACCTAGTACAACAGTTTCGCTCGAAAACCACCGAAAAAACTGCTTCAAAAACTACCAGTTTTCGAGTGTTCAGTACCAGAAGAGCATACCACGGAAGAAGTAGCACCTAGTACAACAATTTGGCTCGAAAACCACCGAAAAACTGCTTCAAAAACTACCAGTTTTCGAATGTATAGTACCAGAAGAGCATACCACGGAGGAAGTAGCACCTAGTACAACAATTTTGCTCGAAATCCACCGAAAAGCTGCTTCAAAAACTACCAGTTTTCGAGTGTTCAGTACTAGAAGAGCATACCACGGAAGAAGTAGCACCTAGTACAACAGTTTCGCTCGAAAACCACCGAAAAACTGCTTCAAAAACTACCAGTTTTCGAATGTATAGTACCAGAAGAGCATACCACGGAGGAAGTAGCACCTAGTACAACAATTTTGCTCGAAAACCACCGAAAAGCTGCTTCAAAAACTACCAGTTTTCGAGTGTTCAGTACCAGAAGAGCATACCACGGAAGAGGTAGCACCTAGTACAACAATTTTGCTCGAAAACCACCGAAAAACTGCTTCAAAAACTACCTGTTTTCGAATGTATAGTACCAAAACAGCATACCACGGAAGAAGTAGCACCTAGTACAACAATTTTGCTCGAAAACCACCGAAAAACTGCTTCAAAAACTACCAGTTTTCGAATGTATAATACCAGAAGAGCATACCACGGAAGAGGTAGCACCTAGTACAGCAAATTTACTCGAAAACCACCGAAAAACTGCTTCAAAAACTACCAGTTTTCGAGTGTTCAGTACCAAAAGAGCATACCACGGAAGAGGTAGCACCTAGTACAACAATTTTGCTCGAAAACCACCGAAAAACTGCTTCAAAAACTACCAGTTTTCGAATGTATAATACCAGGAGAGCATACCACGGAAGAAGTAGCACCTAGTTCAACAATTTTGCTCGAAAACCACCGAAAAACTGCTTCAAAAACTACCAGTTTTCGAGTGTTCAGTACCAGAAGAGCATACCACGGAAGAAGTAGCACCTAGTACAACAGTTTCGCTCGAAAACCACCGAAAAAACTGCTTCAAAAACTACCAGTTTTCGAGTGTTCAGTACCAGAAGAGCATACCACGGAAGAAGTAGCACCTAGTACAACAATTTGGCTCGAAAACCACCGAAAAACTGCTTCAAAAACTACCAGTTTTCGAATGTATAGTACCAGAAGAGCATACCACGGAGGAAGTAGCACCTAGTACAACAATTTTGCTCGAAATCCACCGAAAAGCTGCTTCAAAAACTACCAGTTTTCGAGTGTTCAGTACCAGAAGAGCATACCACGGAAGAAGTAGCACCTAGTACAACAATTTCGCTCGAAAACCACCGAAAAACTGCTTCAAAAACTACCAGTTTTCGAATGTATAGTACCAGGAGAGCATACCACGGAAGAAGTAGCACCTAGTACAACAATTTCGCTCGAAAACCACCGAAAAACTGCTTTAAAAACTACCAGTTTTCGAATGTATAGTACCAGAAGAGCATACCACGGAAGAGGTAGCACCTAGTACAGCAAATTTGCTCGAAAACCTCCGAAAAACTGCTTCAAAAACTACCAGTTTTCGAATGTTCTGTACCAGGAGAGCATACCACGGAAGAAGTAGCACCTAGTACAGCAATTTACTCGAAAACCACCGAAAAACTGCTTCAAAAACTACCAGTTTTCGAGTGTTCAGTACCAAAAGAGCATACCACGGAAGAGGTAGTACCTAGTACAACAATTTTGCTCGAAAACCACCGAAAAACTGCTTCAAAAACTACCAGTTTTCGAATGTATAATACCAGGAGAGCATACCACGGAAGAAAGAGCACCTAGTTCAACAATTTTGCTCGAAAACCACCGAAAAACTGCTTCAAAAACTACCAGTTTTCGAGTGTTCAGTACCAGAAGAGCATACCACGGAAGAGGTAGCACCTAGTACAGCAATTTGGCTCGAAAACCACCGAAAAACTGCTTCAAAAACTACCAGTTTTCGAATGTATAGTACCAGGAGAGCATACCACGGAAGAAGTAGCACCTAGTACAGCAAATTTCGCTCGAAAACCACCGAAAAACTGCTTCAAAAACTACCAGTTTTCGAGTGTTCAGTACCAGAAGAGCATACCACGGAAGAAGTAGCACCTAGTACAACAATTTGGCTCGAAAACTACCGAAAAACTGCTTTAAAAACTACCAGTTTTCGAATGTATAGTACCAGGAGAGCATACCACGGAAGAAGTAGCACCTAGTTCAACAATTTTGCTCGAAAACCACCGAAAAACTGCTTCAAAAACTACCAGTTTTCGAGTGTTCAGTACTAGGAGAGCATACCACGGAAGAGGTAGCACCTAGTACAGCAATTTTGCTCGAAAACCACCGAGAAACTGCTTCAAAAACTACCAGTTTTCGAATGTATAATACCAGGAGAGCATACCATGGAAGAGGTAGCACCTAGTTCAACAATTTGGCTCGAAAACCACCGAAAAAACTGCTTCAAAAACTACCAGTTTTCGAGTGTTCAGTACCAGAAGAGCATACCACGGAAGAAGTAGCACCTAGTACAACAATTTGGCTCGAAAACTACCGAAAAACTGCTTTAAAAAACTACCAGTTTTCGAATGTATAGTACCAGGAGAGCATACCACGGAAGAAGTAGCACCTAGTTCAACAATTTTGCTCGAAAACCACCGAAAAACTGCTTCAAAAACTACCAGTTTTCGAGTGTTCAGTACTAGGAGAGCATACCACGGAAGAGGTAGCACCTAGTACAGCAATTTTGCTCGAAAACCACCGAGAAACTGCTTCAAAAACTACCAGTTTTCGAATGTATAATACCAGAAGAGCATACCACGGAAGAAGTAGCACCTAGAACTACAATTTTGCTCGAAAACCACCGAAAAACTGCTTCAAAAACTACCAGTTTTCGAATGTTTAATACCAGAAGAGCATACCACGGAAGAGGTAGCACCTAGTACAGCAATTTGGCTCGAAAACCACCGAAAAAACTGCTTCAAAAACTACCAGTTTTCGAATGTATAGTACCAGGAGAGCATACCACGGAAGAAGTAGCACCTAGTACAACAATTTCGCTCGAAAACCACCGAAAAACTGCTTCAAAAACTACCAGTTTTCGAGTGTTCAGTACCAGAAGAGCATACCACGGAAGAAGTAGCACCTAGTACAACAATTTGGCTCGAAAACTACCGAAAAACTGCTTCAAAAACTACCAGTTTTCGAATGTATAATACCAGGAGAGCATACCACGGAAGAAGTAGCACCTAGTACAACAATTTCGCTCGAAAACCACCGAAAAACTGCTTCAAAAACTACCAGTTTTCGAATGTATAGTACCAGAAGAGCATACCACGGAAGAGGTAGCACCTAGTACAGCAAATTTGCTCGAAAACCACCGAAAAACTGCTTCAAAAACTACCAGTTTTCGAGTGTTCAGTACCAGGAGAGCATACCACGGAAGAAGTAGCACCTAGTACAGCAATTTACTCGAAAACCACCGAAAAACTGCTTCAAAAACTACCAGTTTTCGAGTGTTCAGTACCAAAAGAGCATACCACGGAAGAGGTAGTACCTAGTACAACAATTTTGCTCGAAAACCACCGAAAAACTGCTTCAAAAACTACCAGTTTTCGAATGTATAATACCAGGAGAGCATACCACGGAAGAAGTAGCACCTAGTTCAACAATTTTGCTCGAAAACCACCGAAAAACTGCTTCAAAAACTACCAGTTTTCGAGTGTTCAGTACCAGAAGAGCATACCACGGAAGAGGTAGCACCTAGTACAGCAATTTGGCTCGAAAACCACCGAAAAACTGCTTCAAAAACTACCAGTTTTCGAATGTATAGTACCAGAAGAGCATACCACGGAAGAAGTAGCACCTAGTACAACAATTTTGCTCGAAAACTACCGAAAAACTGCTTCAAAAACTACCAGTTTTCGAATGTATAATACCAGGAGAGCATACCACGGAAGAAGTAGCACCTAGTACAACAATTTCGCTCGAAAACCACCGAAAAACTGCTTCAAAAACTACCAGTTTTCGAATGTATAGTACCAGAAGAGCATACCACGGAAGAGGTAGCACCTAGTACAGCAAATTTGCTCGAAAACCACCGAAAAACTGCTTCAAAAACTACCAGTTTTCGAGTGTTCAGTACCAGGAGAGCATACCACGGAAGAAGTAGCACCTAGTACAACAATTTCGCTCGAAAACCACCGAAAAACTGCTTCAAAAACTACCAGTTTTCGAGTGTTCAGTACCAGAAGAGCATACCACGGAAGAAGTAGCACCTAGTACAACAATTTGGCTCGAAAACTACCGAAAAACTGCTTCAAAAACTACCAGTTTTCGAATGTATAGTACCAGGAGAGCATACCACGGAAGAAGTAGCACCTAGTTCATCAATTTTGCTCGAAAACCACCGAAAAACTGCTTCAAAAACTACCAGTTTTCGAGTGTTCAGTACTAGGAGAGCATACCACGGAAGAGGTAGCACCTAGTACAGCAATTTTGCTCGAAAACCACCGAGAAACTGCTTCAAAAACTACCAGTTTTCGAATGTATAATACCAGGAGAGCATACCACGGAAGAAGTAGCACCTAGTTCAACAATTTGGCTCGAAAACCACCGAAAAACTGCTTCAAAAAACTACCAGTTTTCGAATGTATAGTACCAGGAGAGCATACCACGGAAGAAGTAGCACCTAGTTCAACAATTTTGCTCGAAAAACCACCGAAAAACTGCTTCAAAAACTACAGTTTTCGAGTGTTCAGTACCAGAAGAGCATACCACCGGAAGAGGTAGCACCTAGTACAGCAATTTGGCTCGAAAACCACCGAAAAACTGCTTCAAAAACTACCAGTTTTCGAATGTATAGTACCAGGAGAGCATACCACGGAAGAGGTAGCACCTAGTACAGCAATTTGGCTCGAAAACCACCGAAAAACTGCTTCAAAAACTACCAGTTTTCGAATGTATAGTACCAGGAGAGCATACACGGAAGAAGTAGCACCTAGTACAACAATTTCGCTCGAAAACCACCGAAAAACTGCTTCAAAAACTACCAGTTTTCGAGTGTTCAGTACCAGAAGAGCATACCACGGAAGAAGTAGCACCTAGTACAACAATTTTGCTCGAAAAACTACCGAAAAACTGCTTCAAAAACTACCAGTTTTCGAATGTATAATACCAGGAGAGCATACCACGGAAGAAGTAGCACCTAGTACAACAATTTCGCTCGAAAACCACCGAAAAACTGCTTCAAAAACTACCAGTTTTCGAATGTATAGTACCAGAAGAGCATACCACGGAAGAAGTAGCACCTAGTACAACAATTTTGCTCCAAAACCACCGAAAAACTGCTTCAAAAACTACCAGTTTTCGAGTGTTCAGTACCAGAAGAGCATACCACGGAAGAAGTAGCACCTAGTACAGCAATTTGGCTCGAAAACCACCGAAAAACTGCTTCAAAAACTACCAGTTTTCGAATGTATAGTACCAGGAGAGCATACCACGGAAGAGGTAGCACCTAGTACAACAATTTTGCTCGAAAACCACCGAAAAACTGCTTCAAAAACTACCAGTTTTCGAGTGTTCAGTACCAGAAGAGCATACCACGGAAGAAGTAGCACCTAGTACAACAATTTGGCTCGAAAACCACCGAAAAACTGCTTCAAAAACTACCAGTTTTCGAATGTATAGTACCAGAAGAGCATACCACGGAGGAATAGCACCTAGTACAACAATTTTGCTCGAAAACCACCGAAAAGCTGCTTCAAAAACTACCAGTTTTCGAGTGTTCAGTACCAGAAGAGCATACCACGGAAGAGGTAGCACCTAGTACAACAATTTTGCTCGAAAACCACCGAAAAACTGCTTCAAAAACTACCTGTTTTCGAATGTATAGTACCAGGAGAGCATACCACGGAAGAGGTAGCACCTAGTACAACAATTTTGCTCGAAAACCACCGAAAAAACTGCTTCAAAAACTACCAGTTTTCGAATGTATAATACCAGAAGAGCATACCACGGAAGAGGTAGCACCTAGTACAGCAAATTTGCTCGAAAACCACCGAAAAAACTGCTTCAAAAAACTACCAGTTTTCGAATGTATAGTACCAGGAGAGCATACCACGGAAGAAGTAGCACCTAGTACAACAATTTTGCTCGAAAACCACCGAAAAACTGCTTCAAAAACTACCAGTTTTCGAATGTATAATACCAGGAGAGCATACCACGGAAGAAGTAGCACCTAGTTCAACAATTTTGCTCGAAAACCACCGAAAAACTGCTTCAAAAACTACCAGTTTTCGAGTGTTCAGTACCAGAAGAGCATACCACGGAAGAAGTAGCACCTAGTACAACAGTTTCGCTCGAAAACCACCGAAAAACTGCTTCAAAAACTACCAGTTTTCGAGTGTTCAGTACCAGAAGAGCATACCACGGAAGAAGTAGCACCTAGTACAACAATTTGGCTCGAAAACCACCGAAAAACTGCTTCAAAAACTACCAGTTTTCGAATGTATAGTACCAGAAGAGCATACCACGGAGGAAGTAGCACCTAGTACAACAATTTTGCTCGAAATCCACCGAAAAGCTGCTTCAAAAACTACCAGTTTTCGAGTGTTCAGTACTAGAAGAGCATACCACGGAAGAAGTAGCACCTAGTACAACAGTTTCGCTCGAAAACCACCGAAAAACTGCTTCAAAAACTACCAGTTTTCGAATGTATAGTACCAGAAGAGCATACCACGGAGGAAGTAGCACCTAGTACAACAATTTTGCTCGAAAACCACCGAAAAGCTGCTTCAAAAACTACCAGTTTTCGAGTGTTCAGTACCAGAAGAGCATACCACGGAAGAGGTAGCACCTAGTACAACAATTTTGCTCGAAAACCACCGAAAAACTGCTTCAAAAACTACCTGTTTTCGAATGTATAGTACCAAAACAGCATACCACGGAAGAAGTAGCACCTAGTACAACAATTTTGCTCGAAAACCACCGAAAAACTGCTTCAAAAACTACCAGTTTTCGAATGTATAATACCAGGAGAGCATACCACGGAAGAAGTAGCACCTAGTTCAACAATTTTGCTCGAAAACCACCGAAAAACTGCTTCAAAAACTACCAGTTTTCGAGTGTTCAGTACCAGAAGAGCATACCACGGAAGAGGTAGCACCTAGTACAGCAATTTGGCTCGAAAACCACCGAAAAACTGCTTCAAAAACTACCAGTTTTCGAATGTATAGTACCAGGAGAGCATACCACGGAAGAAGTAGCACCTAGTACAACAATTTCGCTCGAAAACCACCGAAAAACTGCTTCAAAAACTACCAGTTTTCGAGTGTTCAGTACCAGATGAGCATATCACGGAAGAAGTAGCACCTAGTACAACAATTTGGCTCGAAAACTACCGAAAAACTGCTTTAAAAACTACCAGTTTTCGAATGTATAGTACCAGGAGAGCATACCACGGAAGAAGTAGCACCTAGTTCAACAATTTTGCTCGAAAACCACCGAAAAACTGCTTCAAAAACTACCAGTTTTCGAGTGTTCAGTACTAGAAGAGCATACCACGGAAGAGGTAGCACCTAGTAAAGCAATTTTGCTCGAAAACCACCGAGAAACTGCTTCAAAAACTACCAGTTTTCGAATGTATAATACCAGGAGAGCATACCACGGAAGAAGTAGCACCTAGTTCAACAATTTGGCTCGAAAACCACTGAAAAACTGCTTCAAAAACTACCAGTTTTCGAGTGTTCAGTACGAAAAAAGCATACCACGGAAGAAGTAGCACCTAGTACAGCAATTTGGCTCGAAAACCACCGAAAAACTGCTTCAAAAACTACCAGTTTTCGAATGTATAGTACCAGGAGAGCATACCACGGAAGAAGTAGCACCTAGTACAACAATTTTGCTCGAAAACCACCGAAAAACTGCTTCAAAAACTACCAGTTTTCGAGTGTTCAGTACCAGAAGAGCATACCACGGAAGAAGTAGCACCTAGTACAACAATTTGGCTCGAAAACCACCGAAAAACTGCTTCAAAAACTACCAGTTTTCGAATGTATAGTACCAGAAGAGCATACCACGGAGGAAGTAGCACCTAGTACAACAATTTTGCTCGAAAACCACCGAAAAGCTGCTTCAAAAACTACCAGTTTTCGAGTGTTCAGTACCAGAAGAGCATACCACGGAAGAGGTAGCACCTAGTACAACAATTTTGCTCGAAAACCACCGAAAAACTGCTTCAAAAACTACCTGTTTTCGAATGTATAGTACCAGGAGAGCATACCACGGAAGAAGTAGCACCTAGTACAACAATTTTGCTCGAAAACCACCGAAAAACTGCTTCAAAAACTACCAGTTTTCGAATGTATAATACCAGAAGAGCATACCACGGAAGAGGTAGCACCTAGTACAGCAAATTTGCTCGAAAACCACCGAAAAACTGCTTCAAAAACTACCAGTTTTCGAATGTATAGTACCAGGAGAGCATACCACGGAAGAAGTAGCACCTAGTACAACAATTTTGCTCGAAAACCACCGAAAAACTGCTTCAAAAACTACCAGTTTTCGAATGTATAATACCAGGAGAGCATACCACGGAAGAAGTAGCACCTAGTTCAACAATTTTGCTCGAAAACCACCGAAAAACTGCTTCAAAAACTACCAGTTTTCGAGTGTTCAGTACCAGAAGAGCATACCACGGAAGAAGTAGCACCTAGTACAACAGTTTCGCTCGAAAACCACCGAAAAACTGCTTCAAAAACTACCAGTTTTCGAGTGTTCAGTACCAGAAGAGCATACCACGGAAGAAGTAGCACCTAGTACAACAATTTGGCTCGAAAACCACCGAAAAACTGCTTCAAAAACTACCAGTTTTCGAATGTATAGTACCAGAAGAGCATACCACGGAGGAAGTAGCACCTAGTACAACAATTTTGCTCGAAATCCACCGAAAAGCTGCTTCAAAAACTACCAGTTTTCGAGTGTTCAGTACTAGAAGAGCATACCACGGAAGAAGTAGCACCTAGTACAACAGTTTCGCTCGAAAACCACCGAAAAACTGCTTCAAAAACTACCAGTTTTCGAATGTATAGTACCAGAAGAGCATACCACGGAGGAAGTAGCACCTAGTACAACAATTTTGCTCGAAAACCACCGAAAAACTGCTTTAAAAACTACCAGTTTTCGAATGTATAGTACCAGAAGAGCATACCACGGAAGAGGTAGCACCTAGTACAGCAAATTTGCTCGAAAACCTCCGAAAAACTGCTTCAAAAACTACCAGTTTTCGAATGTTCTGTACCAGGAGAGCATACCACGGAAGAAGTAGCACCTAGTTCAACAATTTCGCTCGAAAACCACCGAAAAACTGCTTCAAAAACTACCAGTTTTCGAATGTATAGTACCAGAAGAGCATACCACGGAAGAAGTAGCACCTAGTACAACAATTTTGCTCCAAAACCACCGAAAAACTGCTTCAAAAACTACCAGTTTTCGAGTGTTCAGTACCAGAAGAGCATACCACGGAAGAAGTAGCACCTAGTACAACAATTTGGCTCGAAAACCACCGAAAAACTGCTTCAAAAACTACCAGTTTTCGAATGTATAGTACCAGAAGAGCATACCACGGAGGAAGTAGCACCTAGTACAACAATTTTGCTCGAAATCCACCGAAAAGCTGCTTCAAAAACTACCAGTTTTCGAGTGTTCAGTACCAGAAGAGCATACCACGGAAGAAGTAGCACCTAGTACAACAATTTCGCTCGAAAACCACCGAAAAACTGCTTCAAAAACTACCAGTTTTCGAATGTATAGTACCAGGAGAGCATACCACGGAAGAAGTAGCACCTAGTACAACAATTTCGCTCGAAAACCACCGAAAAACTGCTTTAAAAACTACCAGTTTTCGAATGTATAGTACCAGAAGAGCATACCACGGAAGAGGTAGCACCTAGTACAGCAAATTTGCTCGAAAACCTCCGAAAAACTGCTTCAAAAACTACCAGTTTTCGAATGTTCTGTACCAGGAGAGCATACCACGGAAGAAGTAGCACCTAGTACAGCAATTTACTCGAAAACCACCGAAAAACTGCTTCAAAAACTACCAGTTTTCGAGTGTTCAGTACCAAAAGAGCATACCACGGAAGAGGTAGTACCTAGTACAACAATTTTGCTCGAAAACCACCGAAAAACTGCTTCAAAAACTACCAGTTTTCGAATGTATAATACCAGGAGAGCATACCACGGAAGAAAGAGCACCTAGTTCAACAATTTTGCTCGAAAACCACCGAAAAACTGCTTCAAAAACTACCAGTTTTCGAGTGTTCAGTACCAGAAGAGCATACCACGGAAGAGGTAGCACCTAGTACAGCAATTTGGCTCGAAAACCACCGAAAAACTGCTTCAAAAACTACCAGTTTTCGAATGTATAGTACCAGGAGAGCATACCACGGAAGAAGTAGCACCTAGTACAGCAAATTTCGCTCGAAAACCACCGAAAAACTGCTTCAAAAACTACCAGTTTTCGAGTGTTCAGTACCAGAAGAGCATACCACGGAAGAAGTAGCACCTAGTACAACAATTTGGCTCGAAAACTACCGAAAAACTGCTTTAAAAACTACCAGTTTTCGAATGTATAGTACCAGGAGAGCATACCACGGAAGAAGTAGCACCTAGTTCAACAATTTTGCTCGAAAACCACCGAAAAACTGCTTCAAAAACTACCAGTTTTCGAGTGTTCAGTACTAGGAGAGCATACCACGGAAGAGGTAGCACCTAGTACAGCAATTTTGCTCGAAAAACCACCGAGAAACTGCTTCAAAAAACTACCAGTTTTCGAATGTATAATACCAGGAGAGCATACCATGGAAGAGGTAGCACCTAGTTCAACAATTTGGCTCGAAAACCACCGAAAAACTGCTTCAAAAACTACCAGTTTTCGAGTGTTCAGTACCAGAAGAGCATACCACGGAAGAAGTAGCACCTAGTACAACAATTTGGCTCGAAAACTACCGAAAAACTGCTTTAAAAACTACCAGTTTTCGAATGTATAGTACCAGGAGAGCATACCACGGAAGAAGTAGCACCTAGTTCAACAATTTTGCTCGAAAACCACCGAAAAACTGCTTCAAAAACTACCAGTTTTCGAGTGTTCAGTACTAGGAGAGCATACCACGGAAGAGGTAGCACCTAGTACAGCAATTTTGCTCGAAAACCACCGAGAAACTGCTTCAAAAACTACCAGTTTTCGAATGTATAATACCAGAAGAGCATACCACGGAAGAAGTAGCACCTAGAACTACAATTTTGCTCGAAAACCACCGAAAAACTGCTTCAAAAACTACCAGTTTTCGAATGTTTAATACCAGAAGAGCATACCACGGAAGAGGTAGCACCTAGTACAGCAATTTGGCTCGAAAACCACCGAAAAACTGCTTCAAAAACTACCAGTTTTCGAATGTATAGTACCAGGAGAGCATACCACGGAAGAAGTAGCACCTAGTACAACAATTTCGCTCGAAAACCACCGAAAAACTGCTTCAAAAACTACCAGTTTTCGAGTGTTCAGTACCAGAAGAGCATACCACGGAAGAAGTAGCACCTAGTACAACAATTTGGCTCGAAAAACTACCGAAAAAACTGCTTCAAAAACTACCAGTTTTCGAATGTATAATACCAGGAGAGCATACCACGGAAGAAGTAGCACCTAGTACAACAATTTCGCTCGAAAACCACCGAAAAACTGCTTCAAAAACTACCAGTTTTTCGAATGTATAGTACCAGAAGAGCATACCACGGAAGAGGTAGCACCTAGTACAGCAAATTTGCTCGAAAACCACCGAAAAACTGCTCAAAAACTACCAGTTTTCGAGTGTTCAGTACCAGGAGAGCATACCACGGAAGAAGTAGCACCTAGTACAGCAATTTACTCGAAAACCACCCGAAAAACTGCTTCAAAAAACTACCAGTTTTCGAGTGTTCAGTACCAAAAGAGCATACCACGGAAGAGGTAGTACCTAGTACAACATTTTGCTCGAAAACCACCGAAAAACTGCTTCAAAAACTACCAGTTTTCGAATGTATAATACCAGGAGAGCATACCACGGAAGAAGTAGCACCTAGTTCAACAATTTTGCTCGAAAACCACCGAAAAACTGCTTCAAAAACTACCAGTTTTCGAGTGTTCAGTACCCAGAAGAGCATACCACGGAAGAGGTAGCACCTAGTACAAGCAATTTGGCTCGAAAACCACCGAAAAAACTGCTTCAAAAACTACCAGTTTTCGAATGTATAGTACCAGAAGAGCATACCACGGAAGAAGTAGCACCTAGTACAACAATTTTGCTCGAAAACTACCGAAAAACTGCTTCAAAAACTACCAGTTTTCGAATGTATAATACCAGGAGAGCATACCACGGAAGAAGTAGCACCTAGTACAACAATTTCGCTCGAAAACCACCGAAAAACTGCTTCAAAAACTACCAGTTTTCGAATGTATAGTACCAGAAGAGCATACCACGGAAGAGGTAGCACCTAGTACAGCAAATTTGCTCGAAAACCACCGAAAAACTGCTTCAAAAACTACCAGTTTTCGAGTGTTCAGTACCAAGGAGAGCATACCACGGAAGAAGTAGCACCTAGTACAACAATTTCGCCTCGAAAACCACCGAAAAACTGCTTCAAAAACTACCAGTTTTCGAGTGTTCAGTACCAGAAGAGCATACCACGGAAGAAGTAGCACCTAGTACAACAATTTGGCTCGAAAACTACCGAAAAACTGCTTCAAAAACTACCAGTTTTCGAATGTATAGTACCAGGAGAGCATACCACGGAAGAAGTAGCACCTAGTTCATCAATTTTGCTCGAAAACCACCGAAAAACTGCTTCAAAAAACTACCAGTTTTCGAGTGTTCAGTACTAGGAGAGCATACCACGGAAGAGGTAGCACCTAGTACAGCAATTTTGCTCGAAAACCACCGAGAAACTGCTTCAAAAACTACCAGTTTTCGAATGTATAATACCAGGAGAGCATACCACGGAAGAAGTAGCACCTAGTTCAACAATTTGGCTCGAAAACCACCGAAAAACTGCTTCAAAAACTACCAGTTTTCGAATGTATAGTACCAGGAGAGCATACCACGGAAGAAGTAGCACCTAGTTCAACAATTTTGCTCGAAAACCACCGAAAAACTGCTTCAAAAACTACCAGTTTTCGAGTGTTCAGTACCAGAAGAGCATACCACGGAAGAGGTAGCACCTAGTACAGCAATTTGGCTCGAAAACCACCGAAAAACTGCTTCAAAAACTACCAGTTTTCGAATGTATAGTACCAGGAGAGCATACCACGGAAGAAGTAGCACCTAGTACAGCAATTTGGCTCGAAAACCACCGAAAAACTGCTTCAAAAACTACCAGTTTTCGAATGTATAGTACCAGGAGAGCATACCACGGAAGAAGTAGCACCTAGTACAACAATTTCGCTCGAAAACCACCGAAAAACTGCTTCAAAAACTACCAGTTTTCGAGTGTTCAGTACCAGAAGAGCATACCACGGAAGAAGTAGCACCTAGTACAACAATTTTGCTCGAAAACTACCGAAAAACTGCTTCAAAAACTACCAGTTTTCGAATGTATAATACCAGGAGAGCATACCACGGAAGAAGTAGCACCTAGTACAACAATTTCGCTCGAAAACCACCGAAAAACTGCTTCAAAAACTACCAGTTTTCGAATGTATAGTACCAGAAGAGCATACCACGGAAGAAGTAGCACCTAGTACAACAATTTTGCTCCAAAACCACCGAAAAACTGCTTCAAAAAACTACCAGTTTTCGAGTGTTCAGTACCAGGAGAGCATACCACGGAAGAAGTAGCACCTAGTACAGCAATTTACTCGAAAACCACCGAAAAACTGCTTCAAAAACTACCAGTTTTCGAATGTTTAGTACCAGAAGAGCATACCACGGAAGAGGTAGCACCTAGTACAGCAATTTGGCTCGAAAACCACCGAAAAACTGCTTCAAAAACTACCAGTTTTCGAATGTATAGTACCAGGAGAGCATACCACGGAAGAAGTAGCACCTAGTTCAACAATTTTGCTCGAAAACCACCGAAAAACTGCTTCAAAAACTACCAGTTTTCGAGTGTTCAGTACCAGAAGAGCATACCACGGAAGAGGTAGCACCTAGTACAGCAATTTGGCTCGAAAACCACCGAAAAACTGCTTCAAAAACTACCAGTTTTCGAATGTATAGTACCAGGAGAGCATACCACGGAAGAAGTAGCACCTAGTACAACAATTTCGCTCGAAAACCACCGAAAAACTGCTTCAAAAACTACCAGTTTTCGAGTGTTCAGTACCAGAAGAGCATACCACGGAAGAAGTAGCACCTAGTACAACAATTTTGCTCGAAAACTACCGAAAAACTGCTTCAAAAACTACCAGTTTTCGAATGTATAATACCAGGAGAGCATACCACGGAAGAAGTAGCACCTAGTACAACAATTTCGCTCGAAAACCACCGAAAAACTGCTTCAAAAACTACCAGTTTTCGAATGTATAGTACCAGAAGAGCATACCACGGAAGAAGTAGCACCTAGTACAACAATTTTGCTCCAAAACCACCGAAAAACTGCTTCAAAAACTACCAGTTTTCGAGTGTTCAGTACCAGGAGAGCATACCACGGAAGAAGTAGCACCTAGTACAGCAATTTACTCGAAAACCACCGAAAAACTGCTTCAAAAACTACCAGTTTTCGAATGTTTAGTACCAGAAGAGCATACCACGGAAGAGGTAGCACCTAGTACAGCAATTTGGCTTGAAAACCACCGAAAAACCTGCTTCAAAAACTACCAGTTTTCGAATGTATAGTACCAGGAGAGCATACCACGGAAGAAGTAGCACCTAGTACAGCAATTTCGCTCGAAAACCACCGAAAAACTGCTTCTAAAACTACCAGTTTTCGAGTGTTCAGTACCAGAAGAGCATACCACGGAAGAAGTAGCACCTAGTACAACAATTTGGCTCGAAAACCACCGAAAAACTGCTTCAAAAACTACCAGTTTTCGAATGTATAATACCAGGAGAGCATACCACGGAAGAAGTAGCACCTAGTACAACAATTTTGCTCGAAAACCACCGAAAAACTGCTTCAAAAACTACCAGTTTTCGAATGTATAGTACCAGAAGAGCATACCACGGAAGAAGTAGCACCTAGTTCAACAATTTTGCTCGAAAACCACCGAAAAACTGCTTCAAAAACTACCAGTTTTCGAGTGTTCAGTACTAGGAGAGCATACCACGGAAGAGGTAGCACCTAGTACAGCAATTTTGCTCGAAAACCACCGAGAAACTGCTTCAAAAACTACCAGTTTTCGAATGTATAATACCAGGAGAGCATACCACGGAAGAAGTAGCACCAAGTTCAACAATTTGGCTCGAAAACCACCGAAAAACTGCTTCAAAAACTACCAGTTTTCGAATGTATAGTACCAGGAGAGCATACCACGGAAGAAGTAGCACCTAGTACAACAATTTGGCTCGAAAACCACCGAAAAACTGCTTCAAAAACTACCAGTTTTCGAATGTATAGTACCAGGAGAGCATACCACGGAAGAAGTAGCACCTAGTTCAACAATTTTGCTCGAAAACCACCGAAAAAACTGCTTCAAAAACTACCAGTTTTCGAGTGTTCAGTACCAGAAGAGCATACCACGGAAGAGGTAGCACCTAGTACAGCAATTTGGCTCGAAAACCACCGAAAAACTGCTTCAAAAACTACCAGTTTTCGAATGTATAGTACCAGGAGAGCATACCACGGAAGAAGTAGCACCTAGTTCAACAATTTTGCTCGAAAACCACCGAAAAACTGCTTCAAAAACTACCAGTTTTCGAGTGTTCAGTACTAGGAGAGCATACCACGGAAGAGGTAGCACCTAGTACAGCAATTTTGCTCGAAAACCACCGAGAAACTGCTTCAAAAACTACCAGTTTTCGAATGTATAATACCAGGAGAGCATACCACGGAAGAAGTAGCACCTAGTTCAACAATTTTGCTCGAAAACCACCGAAAAACTGCTTCAAAAACTACCAGTTTTCGAGTGTTCAGTACGAAAAAAGCATACCACGGAAGAAGTAGCACCTAGTACAACAATTTTGCTCGAAAACCACCGAAAAACTGCTTCAAAAACTACCAGTTTTCGAATGTTTAGTACCAGAAGAGCATACCACGGAAGAGGTAGCACCTAGTACAGCAATTTGGCTCGAAAACCACCGAAAAACTGCTTCAAAAACTACCAGTTTTCGAATGTATAGTACCAGGAGAGCATACCACGGAAGAAGTAGCACCTAGTACAACAATTTTGCTCGAAAACCACCGAAAAACTGCTTCAAAAACTACCAGTTTTCGAGTGTTCAGTACCAGAAGAGCATTCCACGGAAGAAGTAGCACCTAGTACAACAATTTGGCTCGAAAACTACCGAAAAACTGCTTCAAAAACTACCAGTTTTCGAATGTATAATACCAGGAGAGCATACCACGGAAGAAGTAGCACCTAGTACAACAATTTCGCTCGAAAACCACCGAAAAACTGCTTCAAAAACTACCAGTTTTCGAGTGTTCAGTACCAGAAGAGCATACCACGGAAGAAGTAGCACCTAGTACAACAATTTGGCTCGAAAACTACCGAAAAACTGCTTCAAAAACTACCAGTTTTCGAATGTATAATACCAGGAGAGCATACCACGGAAGAAGTAGCACCTAGTTCAACAATTTGGCTCGAAAACCACCGAAAAACTGCTTCAAAAACTACCAGTTTTCGAGTGTTCAGTACCAAAAGAGCATACCACGGAAGAAGTAGCACCTAGTACAACAATTTTGCTCGAAAACCACCGAAAAACTGCTTCAAAAACTACCAGTTTTCGAATGTTTAGTACCAGAAGAGCATACCACGGAAGAGGTAGCACCTAGTACAGCAATTTGGCTTGAAAACCACCGAAAAACTGCTTCAAAAACTACCAGTTTTCGAATGTATAGTACCAGGAGAGCATACCACGGAAGAAGTAGCACCTAGTACAGCAATTTCGCTCGAAAACCACCGAAAAACTGCTTCAAAAACTACCAGTTTTCGAGTGTTCAGTACCAGAAGAGCATACCACGGAAGAAGTAGCACCTAGTACAACAATTTGGCTCGAAAACCACCGAAAAACTGCTTCAAAAACTACCAGTTTTCGAATGTATAATACCAGAAGAGCATACCACGGAAGAAGTAGCACCTAGTACAACAATTTGGCTCGAAAACCACCGAAAAACTGCTTTAAAAACTACCAGTTTTCGAATGTATAGTACCAGAAGAGCATACCACGGAAGAGGTAGCACCTAGTACAACAATTTTGCTCGAAAACCACCGAAAAACTGCTTTAAAAACTACCAGTTTTCGAATGTATAGTACCAGAAGAGCATACCACGGAAGAGGTAGCACCTAGTACAACAATTTTGCTCGAAAACCACCGAAAAACTGTTTCAAAAACTACCAGTTTTCGAATGTTTAGTACCAGAAGAGTATACCACGGAAGAGGTAGCACCTAGTACAGCAATTTGGCTCGAAAACCACCGAAAAACTGCTTCAAAAACTACCAGTTTTCGAATGTTTAGTACCAGGAGAGCATACCACGGAAGAAGTAGCACCTAGTACAACAATTTTTCTCGTAAACCACCGAAAAACTGCTTCAAAAACTACCAGTTTTCGAGTGTTCACTACCAGAAGAGCATACCACGGAAGAAGTAGCACCTAGTACAACAATTTGGCTCGAAAACCACCGAAAAACTGCTTTAAAAACTACCAGTTTTCGAATGTTTAGTACCAGAAGAGCATACCACGGAAGAGGTAGCACCTAGTACAGCAATTTGGCTCGAAAACCACCTAAAAACTGCTTTAAAAACTACCAGTTTTCGAATGTATAGTACCAGAAGAGCATACCACGGAAGAAGTAGCACCTAGTACAACAATTTTGCTCGAAAACCACCGAAAAACTGCTTTAAAAACTACCAGTTTTCGAGTGTTTAGTACCAGAAGAGCATACCACGGAAGAAGTAGCACCTAGTACAGCAATTTTGCTCGAAAACCACCGAAAAACTGCTTCAAAAACTACCAGTTTTTGAATGTTTAGTACCAGAAGAGCATACCACGGAAGAGGTAGCACCTAGTACAGCAATTTGGCTCGAAAACCACCGAAAAACTGCTTCAAAAACTACCAGTTTTCGAATGTATAGTACCAGGAGAGCATACCACGGAAGAAGTAGCACCTAGTACAACAATTTCGCTCGAAAACCACCAAAAAACTGCTTCAAAAACTACCAGTTTTCGAGTGTTCAGTACCAGAAGAGCATACCACGGAGGAAGTAGCACCTAGTACAACAATTTCGCTCGAAAACCACCGAAAAACTGCTTCAAAAACTACCAGTTTTCGAATGTATAGTACCAGAAGAGCATACCACGG
The DNA here is from genome assembly GCF_943734755.1 of Anopheles moucheti. Lineage (NCBI taxonomy): Eukaryota > Metazoa > Arthropoda > Insecta > Diptera > Culicidae > Anopheles > Anopheles moucheti. The sequence goes on along the minus strand of NW_026453619.1, from coordinate 1,301,012 downwards.
AGGAAGTAGCACCTAGTACAACAATTTTGCTCGAAAACCACCGAAAAGCTGCTTCAAAAACTACCAGTTTTCGAGTGTTCAGTACCAGAAGAGCATACCACGGAAGAAGTAGCACCTAGTACAACAATTTTGCTCGAAAACCACCGAAAAACTGCTTCAAAAACTACCAGTTTTCGAGTGTATAATACCAGGAGAGCATACCACGGAAGAAGTAGTACCTAGTACAACAATTTTGCTCGAAAACCACCGAAAAACTGCTTCAAAAACTACCAGTTTTCGAATGTATAGTACCAGGAGAGCATACCACGGAAGAAGTAGCACCTAGTACAACAATTTCGCTTGAAAACCACCGGAAATCTGCTTCAAAAACTACCAGTTTTCGAATGTATAGTACCAGGAGAGCATACCACGGAAGAAGTAGCACCTAGTACAGCAATTTTTTCTCGTAATTAACCGAAAAACTGCTTCAAAAACTACCAGTTTTCGAGTGTTCAGTACCAGGAGAGCATACCACGGAAGAGGTAGCACCTAGTACAGCAATTTTGCTCGAAAACCACCAAAAAACTGCTTCAAAAACTACAAGTTTTTGAGTGTTCAGTACCAGAAGAGCATACCACGGAAGAGGTAGCACCTAGTACAGCAATTTTGCTCGTAAACCACCGAAAAACTGCTTCAAAAACTACTAGTTTTCGAGTGTTCAGTACCAGAAGAGCATACCACGGAAGAGGTAGCACCTAGTACAGCAATTTGGCTCGAAAACCACCGGAAATCTGCTTCAAAAACTACCAGTTTTCGAATGTAAAATACCAGGAAAGCATACCACGGAAGAAGTAGCACCTAGTACAACAATTTGGCTCGAAAACCACCGGAAATCTGCTTAAAAAACTACCAGTTTTCGAATGTATAATACCAGGAGAGCATACCAAGGAAGAAGTAGCACCTAGTACAGCAATTTTGCTCGAAAACCACCGAAAAACTGCTTCAAAAACTACCAGTTTTCGAGTGTTCAGTACCAGAAGAGCATACCACGGAAGAAGTAGCACCTAGTACAGCAATTTTGCTCGAAAACCACCGAAAAACTGCTTCAAAAACAACCAGTTTTCGAATGTATAGTACCAGAAGAGCATACCACGGAAGAGGTAGTACCTAGTACAGCAATTTTGCTCGAAAACCACGGGAAATCTGCTTCAAAAACTACCAGTTTTGGAATGTTTAATACCAGAAGAGCATACCACGGAAGAGGTAGCACCTAGTACAACAATTTTTTCTCGTAAACAACCGAAAAACTGCTTCAAAAACTACCAGTTTTCGAGTGTTCAGTACCAGAAGAGCATACCACGGAAGAGGTAGCACCTAGTACAGTAATTTTGCTCTAAAACCACCGAAAAACTGCTTCAAAAACTACTAGTTTTCGAATGTATAGTACCAGAAGAGCGTACCACGGAAGAAGTAGCACCTAGTACAGCAATTTTTTCTCGTAAACCACCGAAAAACTGCTTCAAAAACTACCAGTTTTCGAGTGTTCAGTACCAAAAGAGCATACCACGGAAGAAGTAGCACCTAGTACAGCAATTTGGCTCGAAAACCACCGAAAAACTGCTTCAAAAACTACCAGTTTTCGAATGTATAATACCAGGAGAGCATACCACGGAAGAAGTAGCACCTAGTACAACAATTTTGCTCGAAAACCACCGAAAAACTGCTTCAAAAACTACCAGTTTTCGAGTGTTCAATACCAGAAGAGCATACCACGGAAGAGGTAGCACCTAGTACAACAATTTTGCTCGAAAACCACCGGAAATCTGCTTCAAAAACTACCAGTTTTCGAATGTATAATACCAGGAGAGCAAACCACGGAAGAAGTAGCACCTAGTACAACAATTTTGCTCGAAAACCACCGAAAAACTGCTTCAAAAACTACCAGTTTTCGAGTGTTCAATACCAGAAGAGCATACCACGGAAGAGGTAGCACCTAGTACAACAATTTTGCTCGAAAACCACCGAAAAACTGCTTCAAAAACTACCAGTTTTCGAATGTTTAGTACCAGAAGAGCATACCACGGAAGAAGTAGCACCTAGCAAAGCAATTTGGCTCGAAAACCACTGGAAATCTGCTTCAAAAACTACCAGTTTTCGAATGTATAGTATCAGGAGAGCATACCACGGAAGAAGTAGCACCTAGTACAGCAATTTTTTCTCGTAAACCACCGAAAAACTGCTTCAAAAACTACCAGTTTTCGAGTGTTCAGTACCAGGAGAGCATACCACGGAAGAAGTAGCACCTAGTACAGCAATTTACTCGAAAACCACCGAAAAACTACTTCAAAAACTACCAGTTTTCGAGTGTTCAGTACCAAAAGAGCATACCACGGAAGAGGTAGCTCCTAGTACAACAATTTTGCTCGAAAACCACCGAAAAACTGCTTCAAACACTACCAGTTTTCGAATGTATAGTACCAAAAGAGCATACCACGGAAGAGGTAGCACCTAGTACAACAATGTTGCTCGAAAACCACCGAAAAACTGCTTCAAAAACTACCAGTTTTCGAATGTATAATACCAGGAGAGCATACCACGGAAGAAGTAGCACCTAGTACAACAATTTTGCTCGAAAACCACCGAAAACCTGCTTCAAAAACTACCAGTTTTCGAGTGTTCAGTACCAAAAGAGCATACCACGGAAGAAGTAGCACCTAGTACAACAATTTTGCTCGAAAACCACCGAAAAACTGCTTCAAAAACTACCAGTTTTCGAATGTATAGTACCAGGAGAGCATACCACGGAAGAAGTAGCACCTAGTACAACAATTTCGCTCGAAAACCACCAAAAAACTGCTTCAAAAACTACTAGTTTTCGAGTGTTCAGTACCAGAAGAGCATACCACGGAAGAAGTAGCACCTAGTACAACAATTTTTTCTCGTAAACAACCGAAAAACTGCTTCAAAAACTACCAGTTTTCGAATGTTTAGTACCAGAAGAGCATACCACGGAAGAGGTAGCACCTAGTACAGCAATTTGGCTCGAAAACCACCGAAAAACTGCTTCAAAAACTACCAGTTTTCGAATGTATAGTACCAGGAGAGCATACCACGGAAGAAGTAGCACCTAGTACAACAATTTCGCTCGAAAACCACCGAAAAACTGCTTCAAAAAATACCAGTTTTCGAGTGTTCAGTACCAGAAGAGCATACCACGGAAGAAGTAGCACCTAGTACAACAATTTGGCTCGAAAACCACCGAAAAACTGCTTCAAAAACTACCAGTTTTCGAATGTATAGTACCAGAAGAGCATACCACGGAGGAAGTAGCACCTAGTACAGCAATTTTGCTCGAAAACCACCGAAAAGCTGCTTCAAAAACTACCAGTTTTCGAATGTATAATACCAGGAGAGCATACCACGGAAGAAGTAGCACCTAGTACATCAATTTTGCTCGAAAACCACCGAAAAACTGCTTCAAAAACTACCAGTTTTCGAGTGTTCAGTACTAGAAGAGCATAACACGGAAGAAGTAGCACCTAGTACAACAATTTTTTCTCGTAAACAACCGAAAAACTGCTTCAAAAACTACCAGTTTTCGAATGTTTAGTACCAGAAGAGCATACCACGGAAGAGGTAGCACCTAGTACAGCAATTTGGCTCGAAAACCACCGAAAAACTGCTTCAAAAACTACCAGTTTTCGAATGTATAGTACCAGGAGAGCATACCACGGAAGAAGTAGCACCTAGTACAACAATTTCGCTCGAAAACCACCGAAAAACTGCTTCAAAAAATACTAGTTTTCGAGTGTTCAGTACCAGAAGAGCATACCACGGAAGAAGTAGCACCTAGTACAACAATTTGGCTCGAAAACCACCGAAAAACTGCTTCAAAAACTACCAGTTTTCGAATGTATAGTACCAGAAGAGCATACCACGGAGGAAGTAGCACCTAGTACAACAATTTCGCTCGAAAACCACCGAAAAGCTGCTTAAAAAACTACCAGTTTTCGAATGTATAATACCAGGAGAGCATACCACGGAAGAAGTAGCACCTAGTACAACAATTTTGCTCGAAAATCACCGAAAAACTGCTTCAAAAACTACCAGTTTTCGAGTGTTCAGTACTAGAAGAGCATAACACGGAAGAAGTAGCACCTAGTACAGCAATTTTGCTCGAAAACCACCGAAAAACTGCTTCAAAAACTACCAGTTTTCGAATGTATAGTACCAGAAGAGCATACCACGGAAGAGGTAGCACCTAGTACAGCAATTTTGCTCGAAAACCACCGGAAATCTGCTTCAAAAACTACCAGTTTTCGAATGTATAGTACCAGGAGAGCATACCACGGAAGAAGTAGCACCTAGTACAACAATTTTTTCTCGTAAACCACCGAAAAACTGCTTCAAAAACTACCAGTTTTTGAATGTTTAGTACCAGAAGAGCATACCACGGAAGAGGTAGCACCTAGTACAGCAATTTGGCTCGAAAACCACCGAAAAACTGCTTCAAAAACTACCAGTTTTCGAATGTATAGTACCAGGAGAGCATACCACGGAAGAAGTAGCACCTAGTACAACAATTTCGCTCGAAAACCACCGAAAAACTGCTTCAAAAACTACCAGTTTTCGAGTGTTCAGTACCAGAAGAGCATACCACGGAAGAGGTAGCACCTAGTACAGCAATTTTGCTCGAAAACCACCGAAAAACTGCTTCAAAAACTACCAGTTTTGGAATGTATAGTACCAGAAGAGCGTACCACGGAAGAAGTAGCACCTAGTACAGCAATTTTTTCTCGTAAACCACCGAAAAACTGCTTCAAAAACTACCAGTTTTCGAATGTATAGTACCAGGAGAGCATACCATGGAAGAAGTAGCACCTAGTACAACAATTTGGCTCGAAAACCACCGAAAAACTGCTTCAAAAACTACCAGTTTTCGAATGTTTAGTACCAGAAGAGCATACCACGGAAGAAGTAGCACCTAGTACAGCAATTTTTTCTCGTAAACCACCGAAAAACTGCTTCAAAAACTACCAGTTTTCGAATGTATAGTACCAGAAGTGCATACCATGGAAGAAGTAGCACCTAGTACAACAATTTGGCTCGAAAACCACTGGAAATCTGCTTCAAAAACTACCAGTTTTCGAATGTATAGTACCAGGAGAGCATACCACGGAAGAAGTAGCACCTAGTACAGCAATTTTTTCTCGTAAACCACCGAAAAACTGCTTCAAAAACTACCAGTTTTCGAGTGTATAGTACCAGGAGAGCATACCACGGAAGAAGTAGCACCTAGTACAGTAATTTACTCGAAAACCACCGAAAAACTACTTCAAAAACTACCAGTTTTCGAGTGTTCAGTACCAAAAGAGCATACCACGGAAGAGGTAGCTCCTAGTACAACAATTTTGCTCGAAAACCACCGAAAAACTGCTTCAAAAACTACCAGTTTTCGAATGTATAGTACCAGAAGTGCATACCACGGAAGAGGTAGCACCTAGTACAGCAATTTGGCTCGAAATTCACCGAAAAACTGCTTAAAAAACTACCAGTTTTCGAGTGTTCAGTACCAGAAGAGCATACCACGGAAGAAGTAGCACCTAGTACAGCAATTTTGCTCGAAAACCACCGAAAAACTGCTTCAAAAACTACCAGTTTTCGAATGTTTAGTACCAGAAGAGCATACCACGGAAGAGGTAGCACCTAGTACAGCAATTTTGCTCGAAAACCACCGAAAATCTGCTAAAAAAACTACCAGTTTTCGAATGTATAATACCAGGAGAGCATACCACGGAAGAAGTAGATCCTAGTACAACAATTTCGCTCGAAAACCACCGAAAAACTGCTTCAAAAACTACCAGTTTTCGAGTGTTCAGTACCAGAAGAGCATACCACGGAAGAGGTAGCACCTAGTACAACAATTTTGCTCGAAAACCACCGGAAAACTGCATCAAAAACTACCAGTTTTCGAATGTATAATACCAGGAAAGCATACCACGGAAGAAGTAGCACCTAGTACAACAATTTTGCCCGAAAACCACCGAAAAACTGCTTCAAAAACTAGCAGTTTTCGAATGTATAATACCAGGAGAGCATACCACGGAAGAAGTAGCACCTAGTACAACAATTTCGCTCGAAAACCACCGAAAAACTGCTTCAAAAACTACCAGTATTCGAGTGTTCAGTACCAGAAGAGCATACCACGGAAGAAGTGGCACCTAGTACAACAATTTCGCTCGAAAACCACCGAAAAACTGCTTCAAAAACTACCAGTTTTCGAGTGTTCAGTACCAGAAGAGCATACCACGGAGGAAGTAGCACCTAGTACAACAATTTGGCTCGAAAACCACCGAAAGATTGCTTCAAAAACTACCAGTTTTCGAATGTATAGTACCAGAAGAGCATACCACGGAAGAGGTAGCACCTAGTACAGCAATTTTGCTCGAAAACCACCGAAAAACTGCTTCAAAAACTACCAGTTTTCGAGTGTTCAGTAGCAGAAGAGCATACCACGGAAGAAGAAGCACCTAGTACAGCAATTTTGCTCGAAAACCACCGAAAAGCTGCTTCAAAAACTACCAGTTTTCGAGTGTTCAGTAGCAGAAGAGCATACCACGGAAGAAGTAGCACCTAGTACAACAATTTTGCTCGAAAACCACCGAAAAACTGCTTCAAAAACTACCAGTTTTCGAATGTATAATACCAGGAGAGCATACCACGGAAGAAGTAGCACCTAGTACAGCAATTTTGCTCGAAAATCACCGAAAAACTGCTTTAAAAACTACCAGTTTTCGAATGTATAGAACCAGAAGAGCATACCACGGAAGAGGTAGCACCTAGTACAGCAATTTTGCTCGAAAACCACCGGAAATCTGCTTCAAAAACTACCAGTTTTCGAATGTATAGTACCAGGAGAGCATACCACGGAAGAAGTAGCACCTAGTACAGCAATTTTTTCTCGTAAACAACCGAAAAACTGCTTCAAAAACTACAAGTTTTCGAACGTTCAGTACCAGGAGAGCATACCACGGAAGAGGTAGCACCTAGTACAACAATTTCGCTCGAAAACCACCAAAAAACTGCTTCAAAAACTACAAGTTTTTGAGTGTTCAGTACCAGAAGAGCATACCACGGAAGAGGTAGCACCTAGTACAGCAATTTTGCTCGTAAACCACCGAAAAACTGCTTCAAAAACTACAAGTTTTCGAGTGTTCAGTACCAAAAGAGCATACCACGGAAGAAGTAGCACCTAGTACAACAATTTGGCTCGAAAACCACCGGAAATCTGCTTCAAAAACTACCAGTTTTCGAATGTAAAATACCAGGAAAGCATACCACGGAAGAAGTAGCACCTAGTACAACAATTTTGCTCGAAAACCACCGGAAATCTGCTTAAAAAACTACCAGTTTTCGAATGTATAATACCAGGAGAGCATACCAAGGAAGAAGTAGCACCTAGTACAACAATTTTGCTCGAAAACCACCGAAAAACTGCTTCAAAAACTACCAGTTTTCGAATGTTTAGTACCAGAAGAGCATACCACGGAAGAGGTAGCACCTAGTACAGCAATTTTGCTCGAAAACCACCGGAAATCTGCTTAAAAAACTACCAGTTTTGGAATGTTTAGTACCAGAAGAGCATACCACGGAAGAGGTAGCACCAAGCACAACAATTTTTTCTCGTAAACAACCGAAAAACTGCTTCAAGAACTACCAGTTTTCGAGTGTTCAGTACCAGAAGAGCATACCACGGAAGAGGTAGCACCTAGTACAGTAATTTTGCTCTAAAACCACCGAAAAACTGCTTCAAAAACTACCAGTTTTCGAATGTATAGTACCAGAAGAGCGTACCACGGAAGAAGTAGCACCTAGTACAGCAATTTTTTCTCGTAAACCACCGAAAAACTGCTTCAAAAACTACCAGTTTTCGAGTGTTCAGTACCAAAAGAGCATACCACGGAAGAAGTAGCACCTAGTACAGCAAGTTTGCTCGAAAACCACCGGAAATCTGCTTAAAAAACTACCAGTTTTCGAATGTATAGTACCAGGAGAGCATACCACGGAAGAAGTAGCACCTAGTACAACAATTTTGCTCGAAAACCACCGAAAAACTGCTTCAAAAACTACCAGTTTTCGAGTGTTCAATACCAGAAGAGCATACCACGGAAGAGGTAGCACCTAGTACAACAATTTTGCTCGAAAACCACCGGAAATCTGCTTAAAAAACTACCAGTTTTCGAATGTATAATACCAGGAGAGCATACCACGGAAGAAGTAGCACCTAGTACAACAATTTTGCTCGAAAACCACCGAAAAACTGCTTCAAAAACTACCAGTTTTCGAGTGTTCAGTAGCAGAAGAGCATACCACGGAAGAAGTAGCACCTAGTACAGCAATTTTGCTCGAAAACCACCGAAAAACTGCTTCAAAAACTACCAGTTTTCGAATGTTTAGTACCAGAAGAGCATACCACGGAAGAAGTAGCACCTAGTACAGCAATTTTGCTCGAAAACCACCGAAAAACTGCTTCACAAACTACCAGTTTTCGAATGTAAAGTACCAGGAGAGCATACCACGGAAGAAGTAGCACCTAGTACAGCAATTTTTTCTCGTAAACCACCGAAAAACTGCTTCAAAAACTACCAGTTTTCGAGTGTTCAGTACCAAAAGAGCATACCACGGAAGAAGTAGCACCTAGTACAGCAATTTACTCGAAAACCACCGAAAAACTGCTTCAAAAACTACCAGTTTTCGAGTGTTCAGTACCAAAAGAGCATACCACGGAAGAGGTAGCACCTAGTACAACAATTTTGCTCGAAAACCACCGAAAAACTGCTTCAAAAACTACCAGTTTTCGAGTGTTTAGTACCAAAAGAGCATACCACGGAATAGGTAGCTTCTTGTACATCAATTTTGCTCGAAAACCACCGGAAATTTGCTTCAAAAACTACCAGTTTTCGAATGTATAGTACCAGGAGAGCATACCACGGAAGAAGTAGCACCTAGTACAGCAATTTGGCTCGAAAACCACCGAAAAACTGCTTCAAAAACTACCAGTTTTCGAATGTATAGTACCAGGAGAGCATACCACGGAAGAGGTAGCACCTAGTACAACAATTTCGCTCGAAAACCACCGAAAAACTGCTTCAAAAACTACTAGTTTTCGAGTGTTCAGTACCAGAAGAGCATACCACGGAAGAAGTAGCACCTAGTACAACAATTTGGCTCGAAAACCACCGAAAAACTGCTTCAAAAACTACCAGTTTTCGAATGTTTAGTACCAGAAGAGCATACCACGGAAGAGGTAGCACCTAGTACAGCAATTTGGCTCGAAAACCACCGAAAAACTGCTTCAAAAACTACCAGTTTTCGAATGTATAGTACCAGGAGAGCATACCACGGAAGAAGTAGCACCTAATACAGCAGTTTGGCTCGAAAACCACCGAAAAACTGCTTCAAAAACTACCAGTTTTCGAATGTATAGTACCAGGAGAGCATACCACGGAAGAAGTAGCACCTAGTACAACAATTTCGCTCGAAAACCACCGAAAAACTGCTTCAAAAACTACTAGTTTTCGAGTGTTCAGTACCAGAAGAGCATACCACGGAAGAAGTGGCACCTAGTACAACAATTTGGCTCGAAAACCACCGAAAAACTGCTTCAAAAACTACCAGTTTTCGAATGTTTAGTACCAGAAGAGCATACCACGGAAGAGGTAGCACCTAGTACAGCAATTTGGCTCGAAAACCACCGAAAAACTGCTTCAAAAACTACCAGTTTTCGAATGTATAGTACCAGGAGAGCATACCACGGAAGAAGTAGCACCTAGTACAACCATTTCGCTCGAAAACCACCGAAAAACTGCTTCAAAAAATACTAGTTTTCGAGTGTTCAGTACCAGAAGAGCATACCACGGAAGAAGTAGCACCTAGTACAACAATTTTGCTCGAAAACCACCGAAAAACTGCTTCAAAAACTACCAGTTTTCGAATGTATAGTACCAGAAGAGCATACCACGGAGGAAGTAGCACCTAGTACAACAATTTTGCTCGAAAACCACCGAAAAGCTGCTTCAAAAACTACCAGTTTTCGAATGTATAATACCAGGAGAGCATACCACGGAAGAAGTAGCACCTAGTACAACAATTTTGCTCGAAAACCACCGAAAAACTGCTTCAAAAACTACCAGTTTTCGAGTGTTCAGTACCAGGAGAGCATAACACGGAAGAAGTAGCACCTAGTACAGCAATTTTGCTCGAAAACCACCGAAAAACTGCTTCAAAAACTACCAGTTTTTGAATGTACAGTAACAGAAGAGCATACCACGGAAGAGGTAGCACCTAGTACAGCAATTTTGCTCGAAAACCACCGGAAATCTGCTTCAAAAACTACCAGTTTTCGAATGTATAGTACCAGGAGAGCATACCACGGAAGAAGTAGCACCTAGTACAACAATTTTTTCTCGTAAACCACCGAAAAACTGCTTCAAAAACTACCAGTTTTCGAGTGTATAGTACCAGGAGAGCATACCACGGAAGAAGTAGCACCTAGTACAACAATTTCGCTCGAAAACCACCGAAAAACTGCTTCAAAAACTACCAGTTTTAGAATGTATAGTACCAGGAGAGCATACCACGGAAGAAGTAGCACCTAGTACAACAATTTCGCTCGAAAACCACCGAAAAACTGCTTCAAAAACTACCAGTTTTCGAGTGTTCAGTACCACGAGAGCATACCACGGAAGAAGTAGCACCTAGTACATCAATTTTGCTCGAAAACCACTGAAAAACTGCTTCAAAAACTACCAGTTTTTGAGTGTTCAGTACCAGGAGAGCATACCACGGAAGAGGTAGCACCTAGTGCAGCAATTTGGCTTGAAAACCACCGAAAAACTGCTTCAAAAACTACCAGTTTTTGAGTGTTCAGTACCAGAAGAGCATACCACGGAAAAAGTAGCACCAAGTACAGCAATTTTGCTCGAAAACCACCAAAAAACTGCTTCAAAAACTACCAGTTTTCGAGTGTTCAGTACCAGAAGAGCATACCACGGAAGAAGTATTACTTGGTACAACAATTTGGCTCGAAAACCACCGAAAAACTGCTTCAAAAACTACCGGTTTTTGAATATTCGGCACCAGAAGAGCATACCACGGAAGAAGTAGCACCTAGTACAGTAATTTTGCTCGAAAACCACCGAAAAACTGCTTCAAAAACTACCAGTTTTTAAATGTATAGTACCAGAAGAGCATACCACGGAAGAGGTAGCACCTTGTACAGCAATTTTGCTCGAAAACCACCAAAAACCTGCTTCAAAAACTACCAGTTTTCGAATGTATAGTACCAGGAGAGCATACCACGGAAGAAGTAGCACCTAGTACAACAATTTTGCTCGAAAACCACCGAAAAACTGCTTCAAAAACTACCAGTTTTCGAGTGTTCAATACCAGAAGAGCATACCACGGAAGAGGTAGCACCTAGTACAGCAATTTTTTCTCGAAAACCACCGGAAATCTGCTTCAAAAACTACCAGTTTTCGAATGTATAGTACCAGGAGAGCATACCACGGAAGAAGTAGCACCTAGTACAGCAATTTTGCTCGAAAACCACCGAAAAACTGCTTCAAAAACTACCAGTTTTGAAATATTTAGTACCAGAAGAGCATACCACGGAAGAAGTAGCACCTAATACAGCAATTTTGCTCGAAAACCACCGAAAAACTGCTTCAAAAACTACCAGTTTTTGAATGTATAGTACCAGGAGAGCATACCACGGAAGAAGTAGCACCTAGTACAGCAATTTAAACTTGAAAACCACCGAAAAACTGCTTCAAAACTACCAGTTTTCGAGTGTTCAGTACCAGAAGAGCATACCACGGAAGAAGTAGCACCTAGTACAGCAATTTTGCTCGAAAACCACCGAAAAACTGCTTCAAACACTACCAGTTTTCGAGTGTTCAGTATCTGGAGAGCATACCACGGAAGAAGTAGCACCTAGTACAACAATTTTGCTCGAAAACCACCGAAAAACTGCTTCAAAAACTACCAGTTTTCAAATGTTCAGTACCAGGAGAGCATACCACGGAAGAGGTAGCACCTAGTACAGCAATTTGGCTGGAAAACCACCGAAAAACTGCTAAAAAAACTACCAGTTTTCGAATGTATAGTACCTGAAGAGCATACCACGGAAGACGTAGCACCTAGTACAGCAATTTTGCTCGAAAACCACCGAAAACCTGCTTAAAAAGCAACCAGTTTTAAAATATTTAATACCAGAAGAGCATACCACGGAACAAGTAGCACCTAGTACAACAATTTTGCTCGAAAACCACCGAAAAACTGCTTCAAAAACTACCAGTTTTCGAATGTATAGTACCAAAAGAGCATACCACGGAAGAAGTAGCACCTAGTACAGCAATTTTGCTCGAAAACCACCGAAAAACTGCTTCAAAAACTACAAGTTTTCGAATGTATAGTACCAGGAGAGCATACCACGGAAGAAGTAGCACCTAGTAAAGAAATTTTTTTCGAAAACCACCGAAAAACTGCTTCAAAAACTACCAGTTTTCGAGTGTTCAGTACCAGGAGAGCATACCACGGAAGAAGTAGCACCTAGTACAGCAATTTTGCTCGAAAACCACCGAAAAACTGCTTCAAAAACTACCAGTTTTCGAATGTATAGTACCAGAAGAGCATACCACGGAAAAAGTAGCACCTAGTACAACAATTTTGCTCGAAAACCACCGAAAAACTGCTTCAAAAACTACCAGTTTTCGAATGTATAGTACCAGAAGAGCATACCACGGAAGAGGTAGCACCTAGTACAGCAATTTTGCTCGAAAATCACCGAAAAACTGCTTTTAAAACTACCAGTTTTAGAATGTTTAGTACCAGAAGGGCATACCATTGAAGAGGCAGCACCTAGTACAGCAATTTTGCTCGAAAACCACCGAAAAACTGCTTCAAAAACTACCAGTTTTCGAGTGTTTAGTACCAGGAGAGCATAACACGGAAGAAGTAGCACCTATTACAGCAATTTTGCTCGAAAACCATCGAAAAACTGCTTCAAAAACTACAAGTTTTCGAATGTATAGTACCAGGAGAGCATACCACGGAAGAAGTAGCACCTAGTACAGCAATTTTGCTCGAAAACCACCGAAAAACTGCTTCAAAAACTACCAGTTTTCGAATGTATAGTACCAGAAGAGCATACCACGGAAGAAGTAGCACCTAGTACAACAATTTTGCTCGAAAACCACCGAAAAACTGCTTCCAAAACTACCAGTTTTCGAATGTATAGTACCAGAAGAGCATACCACGGAAGAAGTAGCACCTAGTACAGCAATTTGCTCGAAAACCACCGAAAATCTGCTCCAAAAACTACCAGTTTTCGAATGTATAGTACCAGAAGAGCATACCACGGAAGAAGTAGCACCTAGAACAACAATTTTGCTCGAAAACCACCGAAAAACTGCTTCAAAAACTACCAGTTTTCGAATGTATAGTACCAGGAGAGCAGACCACGGAAGACGTAGCACCTAGTACAGCAATTTGGCTCGAAAACCACCGAAAAACTGCTTCAAAAACTACCAGTTTTCGAGTGTTCAGTACCACGAGAGCATACTATGGAAGAGGTAGCACCTAGTACAGCAATTTTGCTCGAAAACCACCGAAAAACTGCTTCAAAAACTACCAGTTTTCGAATGTATAGTACCAGAAGAGCATACCACGGAAAAGGTAGCACCTAATACAGCAATTTTGCTCGAAAACCACCGAAAAACTGCTTTAATAACTACCAGTTTTCGAATGTTCAGTACCAGAAAAGCATACCACGGAAGAAGTAGCACCAAGTACAGCAATTTCGCTCGAAAACCACCAAAAAACTGCTTCAAAAACTACCAGATTTCGAATGTATAGTACCAGAAGAGCATACCACGGAAAAGGTAGCACCTAATACAGCAATTTGGCTCGAAAACCACCGAAAAACTGCTTCTAAAACTACCAGTTTTCGAGTGTTCAGTACCAGAAGAGCATACCACGGAAGAGGTAGCACCTAGTACAACAATTTTGCTCGAAAACCACCGAAAGCCTAAGTCAAAAACTACCAGTTTTCGAGTGTTCAGTACCAGGAGAGCATACCACGGAAGAGGTAGCACCTAGTACAGCAATTTTGCCCGAAAACCACCGAAAAACTGCTTCAAAAACTACCAGTTTTTGAATGTATAGTACCAGAAGAGCATACCACGGAAGAAGTAGCACCTAGTACAACAATTTCGCTCGAAAACCACCGAAAAACTGCTTCAAAAACTACCAGTTTTCGAGTGTTCAGTACCAGAAGAGCATACCACGGAAGAAGTAGCACCTAGTACAACAATTTTGCTCGAAAACCACCGGAAATCTGCTTAAAAAACTACCAGTTTTCGAATGTCTAATACCAGGAGAGCATACCACGGAAGAAGTAGCACCAAGTACAGCAATTTTGCTCGAAAACCACCAAAAAACTGCTTCAAAAACTACCAGTTTTCGAATGTATAGTACCAGAAGAGCATACCACGGAAGAGGTAGCACCTAGTACAGCAATTTTGCTCGAAAACCACCGAAAAACTGCTTTAAAAACTACCAGTTTTCGAATGTATAGTACCAGAAGAGCATACCACGGAAGAGGTAGCACCTAGTACAACAATTTTGCTCGAAAACCACCGAAAGCCTGCGTCAAAAACTACCAGTTTTCGAGTGTTCAGTACCAGGAGAGCATACCACGGAAGAGGTAGCACCTAGTACAGCAATTTTGCCCGAAAACCACCGAAAAACTGCTTCAAAAACTACCAGTTTTCGAATGTATAGTACCAGAAGAGCATACCACGGAAGAAGTAGCACCTAGTACAACAATTTCGCTCGAAAACCACCGAAAAACTGCTTCAAAAACTACCAGTTTTCGAGTGTTCAGTACCAGAAGAGCATACCACGGAAGAAGTAGCACCTAGTACAACAATTTTGCTCGAAAACCACCGAAAAACTGCATCAAAAACTACCAGTTTTCGAATGTATAGTACCAGCAATTTTGCTCGAAAACCACCGAAAGCCTGCGTCAAAAACTACCAGTTTTCGAGTGTTCAGTACCAGGAGAGCATACCACGGAAGAAGTAGCACCTAGTACAGCAATTTTGCCCGAAAACCACCGAAAAACTGCTTAAAAAACTACCAGTTTTCGAATGTCTAATACCAGGAGAGCATACCACGGAAGAGAAGCTCGAAAACCACCAAAAAACTGCTTCAAAAACTACCAGTTTTCGAATGTATAGTACCAGAAGAGCATACCACGGAAGAGGTAGCACCTAATACAGCAATTTTGCTCGAAAACCACCAAAAACCTGCTTCAAAAACTACCAGTTTCCGAATGTATAGTACCAAGAAAACCACCGAAAGCCTGCGTCAAAAACTACCAGTTTTCGAGTGTTCAGTACCAGGAGAGCATACCACGGAAGAGGTAGCACCTAGTACAGCAATTTTGCCCGAAAACCACCGAAAAACTGCTTCAAAAACTACCAGTTTTTGAATGTATAGTACCAGAAGAGCATACCACGGAAGAAGTAGCACCTAGTACAACAATTTCGCTCGAAAACCACCGAAAAACTGCTTCAAAAACTACCAGTTTTCGAGTGTTCAGTACCAGAAGAGCATACCACGGAAGAAGTAGCACCTAGTACAACAATTTTGCTCGAAAACCACCGGAAATCTGCTTCAAAAACTACCAGTTTTCGAATGTCTAATACCAGGAGAGCATACCACGGAAGAAGTAGCACCAAGTACAGCAATTTTGCTCGAAAACCACCAAAAAACTGCTTCAAAAACTACCAGTTTTCGAATGTATAGTACCAGAAGAGCATACCACGGAAGAGGTAGCACCTAGTACAGCAATTTTGCTCGAAAACCACCGAAAAACTGCTTTAAAAACTACCAGTTTTCGAGTGTTCAGTACCAGGAGAGCATACCACGGAAGAGGTAGCACCTAGTACAGCAATTTTGCCCGAAAACCACCGAAAAACTGCTTCAAAAACTACCAGTTTTCGAATGTATAGTACCAGAAGAGCATACCACGGAAGAAGTAGCACCTAGTACAACAATTTCGCTCGAAAACCACCGAAAAACTGCTTCAAAAACTACCAGTTTTCGAGTGTTCAGTACCAGAAGAGCATACCACGGAAGAAGTAGCACCTAGTACAACAATTTTGCTCGAAAACCACCGAAAAACTGCATCAAAAACTACCAGTTTTCGAATGTATAGTACCAGCAATTTTGCTCGAAAACCACCGAAAGCCTGCGTCAAAAACTACCAGTTTTCGAGTGTTCAGTACCAGGAGAGCATACCACGGAAGAGGTAGCACCTAGTACAGCAATTTTGCCCGAAAAACACCGCAAAACTGCTTAAAAAACTACCAGTTTTCGAATGTCTAATACCAGGAGAGCATACCACGGAAGAAGTAGCACCAAGTACAGCAATTTTGCTCGAAAACCACCAAAAAACTGCTTCAAAAACTACCAGTTTTCGAATGTATAGTACCAGAAGAGCATACCACGGAAGAGGTAGCACCTAATACAGGAATTTTGCTCGAAAACCACCAAAAACCTGCTTCAAAAACTACCAGTTTCCGAATGTATAGTACCAAGAGAGCATAACAAGGAAGAAGTAGCACCTAGTACAGCAATTTGGCCCGAAAACCACCGAAAAACTGCTTCTAAAACTACCAGTTTTCGAGTGTTCAGTACCAGAAGAGCATACTACGGAAGAGGCTGCACCTTGTACAGCAATTTGGCTCGAAAACCACCGAAAAACTGCTTCAAAAACTACCAGTTTTGGAATGTATAGTACCAGAAGAGCATACCATGGAACAAATAGCACCTAGTACAGCAATTTTGCTCGAAAACCACCAAAAACTGCTTCAAAAACTACCAGTTTTCGAATGTATAGTACCAGAAGAGCATACCATGGAAGAGGTAGCACCTAGTACAACAATTTTGCTCGAAAACCACCGAAAAACTGCTTCAAAAACTACCAGTTTTTGAATGTATAGTACCAGAAGAGCATACCACGGAAGAGGTAGCACCTAATACAGCAATTTTGCTCGAAAACCACCAAAAACCTGCTTCAAAAACTACCAGTTTTCGAATGTATAGTACCAGGAGAGCATACCACGGAAGAGGTAGCACCTAGTACAACAATTTTGCTCGTAAACCACCGAAAAACTGCTTCAAAAACTACCAGTTTTCGAGTGTTCAATACCAGAAGAGCATACCACGGAAGAGGTAGCACCTAGTACAGCAATTTTTTCTCGAAAACCACCGGAAATCTGCTTCAAAAACTACCAGTTTTCGAATGTATAGTACCAGGAGAGCATACCACGGAAGAAGTAGCACCTAGTACAGCAATTTTGCTCGAAAACCACCGAAAAACTGCTTCAAAAACTACCAGTTTTGAAATATTTAGAACCAGAAGAGCATACCACGGAAGAGGTAGCACCTAGTACAGCAATTTTGCTCGAAAACCTCCGAAAAACTGCTTCAAAAACTACCAGTTTTTGAATGTATAGTACCAGGAGAGCATACCACGGAAGAAGTAGCACCTAGTACAGCAATTTGGCTTGAAAACCACCGAAAAACTGCTTCAAAAACTACCAGTTTTCGAGTGTATAGTACCAGAAGAGCATACCACGGAAGAAGTAGCACCTAGTACAGCAATTTTGCTCGAAAACCACCGAAAAACTGCTTCAAACACTACCAGTTTTCGAGTGTTCAGTATCTGGAGAGCATACCACGGAAGAAGTAGCACCTAGTACAACAATTTTGCTCGAAAACCACCGAAAAACTGCTTGAAAAACTACCAGTTTTCAAATGTTCAGTACCAGAAGAGCATACCACGGAAGAGGTAGCACCTAGTACAGCAATTTGGCTGGAAAACCACCGAAAAACTGCTAAAAAAACTACCATTTTTCGAATGTATAGTACCTGAAGAGCATACCACGGAAGACGTAGCACCTAGTACAGCAATTTTGCTCGAAAACCACCGGAAATCTGCTTAAAAAGCAACCAGTTTTGAAATATTTAGTACCAGAAGAGCATACCACGGAACAAGTAGCACCAAGTACAGCAATTTGGCTCGAAAACCACCGAAAAACTGCTTCAAAAACTACCAGTTTTCGAATGTATAGTACCAAAACAGCATACCACGGAAGAAGTAGCACCTAGTACAGCAATTTTGCTCGAGAACCACCGAAAAACTGCTTCAAAAACTACCAGTTTTCGAATGTATAGTACCAGGAGAGCATACCACGGAAGAAGTAGCACCTAGTACAGAAATTTTTTTCGAAAACCACCGAAAAACTGCTTCAAAAACTACCAGTTTTCGAATGTATAGTACCAGAAGAGCATACCACGGAAGAAGTAGCACCTAGTACAACAATTTTGCTTGAAAACCACCGAAAAACTGCTTCAAAAACTACCAGTTTTCGAATGTATAGTACCAGAAGAGCATACCACGGAAGAGGTAGCAC
Source organism: Anopheles moucheti (assembly GCF_943734755.1). NCBI lineage: Eukaryota > Metazoa > Arthropoda > Insecta > Diptera > Culicidae > Anopheles > Anopheles moucheti. Next base: position 1,282,485 of record NW_026453619.1, on the reverse strand, counting down.
CTAGTACAGCAATTTTGCTCGAAAATCACCGAAAAACTGCTTCAAAAACTACCAGTTTTAGAATGTTTAGTACCAGGAGCGCATACCATTGAAGAGGCAGCACCTAGTACAGCAATTTGCTCGAAAACCACCGAAAAACTGCTTCAAAAACTACCAGTTTTCGAGTGTTTAGTACCAGGAGAGCATACCACGGAAGAGGTAGCACCTAGTACAGCAATTTTGCTCGAAAACCACCGAAAAACTGCTTCAAAAACTACAAGTTTTCGAATGTATAGTACCAGGAGAGCATACCACGGAAGAAGTAGCACCTAGTACAGCAATTTTGCTCGAAAACCACCGAAAAACTGCTTCAAAAACTACCAGTTTTCGAATGTATAGTACCAGAAGAGCATACCACGGAAGAAGTATCACCTCATGCAGCAATTTTGCTCGAAAACCACCGAAAAACTGCTTCAAAAACTACCAGTTTTCGAATGTATAGTACCAGAAGAGCATACCACGGAAGAAGTAGCACCTAGTACAGCAATTTGCTCGAAAACCACCGAAAAGCTGCTTCAAAAACTACCAGTTTTCGAATGTATAGTACCAGAAGAGCATACCACGGAAGAAGTAGCACCTAGTACAACAATTTTGCTCGAAAACCACCGAAAAACTGCTTCAAAAACTACCAGTTTTCGAATGTATAGTACCAGGAGAGCAGACCACGGAAGACGTAGCACCTAGTACAGCAATTTGGCTCGAAAACCTCCGAAAAACTGCTTTAAAAACTACCAGTTTTCGAGTGTTCAGTACCACGAGAGCATACTATGGAAGAGGTAGCACCTTATACAGCAATTTTGCTCGAAAACCACCGAAAAACTGCTTCAAAAACTACCAGTTTTCGAATGTATAGTACCAGAAGAGCATACCACGGAAAAGGTAGCACCTAATACAGCAATTTTGCTCGAAAACCTCCGAAAAACTGCTTTAATAACTACCAGTTTTCGAGTGTTCAGTACCAGAAAAGCATACCACGGAAGAGGCAGCACCAAGAACAGCAATTTTGCTCGAAAACCACCAAAAAACTGCTTCAAAAACTACCAGTTTTCGAATGTATAATACCAGAGGAGCATACCACGGAAGATGTAGCACCTAGTACAACAATTTTGCTCGAAAACCACCGAAAAACTGCATCAAAAACTACCAGTTTTCAAATGTATAGTACCAGAAGAGCATACCAAGGAAGAAGTAGCACCTAGTACAACAATTTTGCTCGAAAACCACCGAAAAACTGCTTCAAAAACTACCAGTTTTCGAATGTATAGTACCAGGAGAGCATACCACGGAAGAAGTAGCACCTAGTACAGCAATTTTGCTCGAAAACCACCGAAAAACTGCTTCAAAACCTACCAGTTTTCGAGTGTTCAGTACCACGAGAGCATATCACGGAAGAGGCAGCACCTAGTACAGCAATTTTGCTCGAAAACCACCGAAAAACTGCTTCAAAAACTACCAGTTTTCGAATGTATAGTACCTGAAGAGCATACCACGGAAGAAGTAGCACCTAATACATCAATTTTGCACGAAAACCACCAATAAACTGCTTCAAAAACTACCAGTTTTCGAGTGTTCAGTACCACGAGAGCATACCACGGAAGAGGCAGCACCTGGTACAGCAATTTTGCTCGAAAACCACCGAAAAACTGCTTAAAAAACTACCAGTTTGCGAATGTATAGTACCAGAAGAGCATACCACGGAAGAAGTAGCACCTAGTACAACAATTTTGCTCCAAAACCACCGAAAAACTGCTTCAAAAACTACCAGTTTTCGAATGTATAGTACCAGAAGAGCATACCACGGAAGAAGTAGCACCTAGTACAGCAAAATTTCTCGAAAACCACCAAAAAACTGCTTCAAAAACTACCAGTTTTCGAGTGTTCAGTACCAGGAGAGCATACCACGGAAGAAGTAGCACCTAGTACACCAATTTTTTCGCGAAAACCACCGAAAAACTGCTTCAAAAACTACCAGTTTTCGAGTGTTCAGTACCAGAAGAGCATACCACGGAAGAGGTGGCACCTAGTACAGCAATTTTGCTCGAAAACCACCGAAAAACGGTTTCAAAAACTACCAGTTTTCGAATGTATAGTACCAGGAGAGCATACCACGGAAGAAGTAGCACCTAGTACAACAATTACGCTCGAAAACCACCGAAAAACTGCTTCAAAAACTACCAGTTTTCGAGGGTTCAGTACCAGGAGAGCATACCACGGAAGAAGTAGCACCTAGTACAACAATTTTGCTCGAAAACCACCGAAAAACTGCTTCAAAAACTACCAGTTTTCGAGTGTTCAGTACCAGAAGAGCATACCACGGAAGAAGTAGCACCTAGTACAGCAATTTTGCTCGAAAACCACCGAAAAACTGCTTCAAATACTACCAGTTTTCGAGTGTTCAGTATCTGGAGAGCATACCACGGAAGAAGTAGCACCTAGTACAACAATTTTGCTCGAAAACCACCGAAAAACTGCTTCAAAAACTACCAGTTTTCGAATGTATAGTACCAGAAGAGCATACCACGGAAGAAGTAGCACCTAGTACAGCAATTTGCTCGAAAACCACCGAAAATCTGCTTCAAAAACTACCAGTTTTCGAATGTATAGTACCAGAAGAGCATACCACGGAAGAAGTAGCACCTAGTAAAGAAATTTTTTTCGAAAACCACCGAAAAACTGCTTCAAAAACTACCAGTTTTCGAATGTATAGTACCAGAAGAGCAAACCACGGAAGAGGTAGCACCTAGTACAGCAATTTTGCTCGAAAATCACCGAAAAACTGCTTTTAAAACTACCAGTTTTAGAATGTTTAGTACCAGAAGCGCATACCATTGAAGAGGCAGCACCTAGTACAGCAATTTTGCTCGAAAACCACCGAAAAACTGCTTCAAAAACTACCAGTTTTCGAATGTATAGTACCAGAAGAGCATACCACGGAAGAAGTAGCACCTAGTACAGCAATTTGCTCGAAAACCACCGAAAAACTGCTTCAAAAACTACCAGTTTTCGAATGTATAGTACCAGGAGAGCATACCACGGAAGAAGTAGCACCTAGTAAAGAAATTTTTTTCGAAAACCACCGAAAAACTGCTTCAAAAACTACCAGTTTTCGAATGTATAGTACCAGAAGAGCATACCACGGAAGAAGTAGCACCTAGTACAGCAATTTGGCTCGAAAACCACCGAAAAACTGCTTTTAAAACTACCAGTTTTAGAATGTTTAGTACCAGAAGCGCATACCATTGAAGAGGCAGCACCTAGTACAGCAATTTTGCTCGAAAACCACCGAAAAACTGCTTCAAAAACTACCAGTTTTCGAATGTATAGTACCAGAAGAGCATACCACGGAAGAAGTAGCACCTAGTACAGCAATTTGCTCGAAAACCACCGAAAAACTGCTTCAAAAACTACCAGTTTTCGAATGTATAGTACCAGAAGAGCATACCACGGAAGAAGTAGCACCTAGTAAAGAAATTTTTTTCGAAAACCACCGAAAAACTGCTTCAAAAACTACCAGTTTTCGAATGTATAGTACCAGAAGAGCATACCACGGAAGAGGTAGCACCTAGTACAGCAATTTTGCTCGAAAATCACCGAAAAACTGCTTTTAAAACTACCAGTTTTAGAATGTTTAGTACCAGAAGCGCATACCATTGAAGAGGCAGCACCTAGTACAGCAATTTTGCTCGAAAACCACCGAAAAACTGCTTCAAAAACTACCAGTTTTCGAATGTATAGTACCAGAAGAGCATACCACGGAAGAAGTAGCACCTAGTACAGCAATTTGCTCGAAAACCACCGAAAAACTGCTTCAAAAACTACCAGTTTTCGAATGTATAGTACCAGAAGAGCATACCACGGAAGAAGTATCACCTCATGCAGCAATTTTGCTCGAAAACCACCGAAAAACTGCTTCAAAAACTACCAGTTTTCGAATGTATAGTACCAGAAGAGCATACCACGGAAGAGGTAGCACCTAGTACAGCAATTTTGCTCGAAAATCACCGAAAAACTGCTTTTAAAACTACCAGTTTTAGAATGTTTAGTACCAGGAGCGCATACCATTGAAGAGGCAGCACCTAGTACAGCAATTTGCTCGAAAACCACCGAAAAACTGCTTCAAAAACTACCAGTTTTCGAGTGTTTAGTACCAGGAGAGCATACCACGGAAGAGGTAGCACCTAGTACAGCAATTTTGCTCGAAAACCACCGAAAAACTGCTTCAAAAACTACAAGTTTTCGAATGTATAGTACCAGGAGAGCATACCACGGAAGAAGTAGCACCTAGTACAGCAATTTTGCTCGAAAACCACCGAAAAACTGCTTCAAAAACTACCAGTTTTCGAATGTATAGTACCAGAAGAGCATACCACGGAAGAAGTATCACCTCATGCAGCAATTTTGCTCGAAAACCACCGAAAAACTGCTTCAAAAACTACCAGTTTTCGAATGTATAGTACCAGAAGAGCATACCACGGAAGAAGTAGCACCTAGTACAGCAATTTGCTCGAAAACCACCGAAAAGCTGCTTCAAAAACTACCAGTTTTCGAATGTATAGTACCAGAAGAGCATACCACGGAAGAAGTAGCACCTAGTACAACAATTTTGCTCCAAAACCACCGAAAAACTGCTTCAAAAACTACCAGTTTTCGAATGTATAGTACCAGGAGAGCAGACCACGGAAGACGTAGCACCTAGTACAGCAATTTGGCTCGAAAACCTCCGAAAAACTGCTTTAAAAACTACCAGTTTTCGAGTGTTCAGTACCACGAGAGCATACTATGGAAGAGGTAGCACCTTATACAGCAATTTTGCTCGAAAACCACCGAAAAACTGCTTCAAAAACTACCAGTTTTCGAATGTATAGTACCAGAAGAGCATACCACGGAAAAGGTAGCACCTAATACAGCAATTTTGCTCGAAAACCTCCGAAAAACTGCTTTAATAACTACCAGTTTTCGAGTGTTCAGTACCAGAAAAGCATACCACGGAAGAGGCAGCACCAAGAACAGCAATTTTGCTCGAAAACCACCAAAAAACTGCTTCAAAAACTACCAGTTTTCGAATGTATAATACCAGAAGAGCATACCACGGAAGATGTAGCACCTAGTACAACAATTTTGCTCGAAAACCACCGAAAAACTGCATCAAAAACTACCAGTTTTCAAATGTATAGTACCAGAAGAGCATACCAAGGAAGAAGTAGCACCTAGTACAACAATTTTGCTCGAAAACCACCGAAAAACTGCTTCAAAAACTACCAGTTTTCGAATGTATAGTACCAGGAGAGCATACCACGGAAGAAGTAGCACCTAGTACAGCAATTTTGCTCGAAAACCACCGAAAAACTGCTTCAAAACCTACCAGTTTTCGAGTGTTCAGTACCACGAGAGCATATCACGGAAGAAGCAGCACCTAGTACAGCAATTTTGCTCGAAAACCACCGAAAAACTGCTTCAAAAACTACCAGTTTTCGAATGTATAGTACCTGAAGAGCATACCACGGAAGAAGTAGCACCTAATACATCAATTTTGCACGAAAACCACCAATAAACTGCTTCAAAAACTACCAGTTTTCGAGTGTTCAGTACCACGAGAGCATACCACGGAAGAGGCAGCACCTGGTACAGCAATTTTGCTCGAAAACCACCGAAAAACTGCTTAAAAAACTACCAGTTTGCGAATGTATAGTACCAGAAGAGCATACCACGGAAGAAGTAGCACCTAGTACAACAATTTTGCTCCAAAACCACCGAAAAACTGCTTCAAAAACTACCAGTTTTCGAATGTATAGTACCAGAAGAGCATACCACGGAAGAAGTAGCACCTAGTACAGCAAAATTTCTCGAAAACCACCAAAAAACTGCTTCAAAAACTACCAGTTTTCGAGTGTTCAGTACCAGGAGAGCATACCACGGAAGAAGTAGCACCTAGTACACCAATTTTTTCGCGAAAACCACCGAAAAACTGCTTCAAAAACTACCAGTTTTCGAGTGTTCAGTACCAGAAGAGCATACCACGGAAGAGGTGGCACCTAGTACAGCAATTTTGCTCGAAAACCACCGAAAAACTGTTTCAAAAACTACCAGTTTTCGAATGTATAGTACCAGGAGAGCATACCACGGAAGAAGTAGCACCTAGTACAACAATTACGCTCGAAAACCACCGAAAAACTGCTTCAAAAACTACCAGTTTTCGAGGGTTCAGTACCAGGAGAGCATACCACGGAAGAAGTAGCACCTAGTACAACAATTTTGCTCGAAAACCACCGAAAAACTGCTTCAAAAACTACCAGTTTTCGAGTGTTCAGTACCAGAAGAGCATACCACGGAAGAAGTAGCACCTAGTACAGCAATTTTGCTCGAAAACCACCGAAAAACTGCTTCAAATACTACCAGTTTTCGAGTGTTCAGTATCTGGAGAGCATACCACGGAAGAAGTAGCACCTAGTACAACAATTTTGCTCGAAAACCACCGAAAAACTGCTTCAAAAACTACCAGTTTTCGAATGTATAGTACCAGAAGAGCATACCACGGAAGAAGTAGCACCTAGTACAGCAATTTGCTCGAAAACCACCGAAAATCTGCTTCAAAAACTACCAGTTTTCGAATGTATAGTACCAGAAGAGCATACCACGGAAGAAGTAGCACCTAGTAAAGAAATTTTTTTCGAAAACCACCGAAAAAACTGCTTCAAAAACTACCAGTTTTCGAATGTATAGTACCAGAAGAGCAAACCACGGAAGAGGTAGCACCTAGTACAGCAATTTTGCTCGAAAATCACCGAAAAACTGCTTTTAAAACTACCAGTTTTAGAATGTTTAGTACCAGAAGCGCATACCATTGAAGAGGCAGCACCTAGTACAGCAATTTTGCTCGAAAACCACCGAAAAACTGCTTCAAAAACTACCAGTTTTCGAATGTATAGTACCAGAAGAGCATACCACGGAAGAAGTAGCACCTAGTACAGCAATTTGCTCGAAAACCACCGAAAAACTGCTTCAAAAACTACCAGTTTTCGAATGTATAGTACCAGGAGAGCATACCACGGAAGAAGTAGCACCTTGTAAAGAAATTTTTTTCGAAAACCACCGAAAAACTGCTTCAAAAACTACCAGTTTTCGAATGTATAGTACCAGAAGAGCATACCACGGAAGAAGTAGCACCTAGTACAGCAATTTGGCTCGAAAACCACCGAAAAACTGCTTTTAAAAACTACCAGTTTTAGAATGTTTAGTACCAGAAGCGCATACCATTGAAGAGGCAGCACCTAGTACAGCAATTTTGCTCGAAAACCACCGAAAAACTGCTTCAAAAACTACCAGTTTTCGAATGTATAGTACCAGAAGAGCATACCACGGAAGAAGTAGCACCTAGTACAGCAATTTGCTCGAAAACCACCGAAAAACTGCTTACAAAAACTACCAGTTTTCGAATGTATAGTACCAGAAGAGCATACCACGGAAGAAGTAGCACCTAGTAAAGAAATTTTTTTCGAAAACCACCGAAAAACTGCTTCAAAAACTACCAGTTTTCGAATGTATAGTACCAGAAGAGCATACCACGGAAGAGGTAGCACCTAGTACAGCAATTTTGCTCGAAAATCACCGAAAAACTGCTTTTAAAACTACCAGTTTTAGAATGTTTAGTACCAGAAGCGCATACCATTGAAGAGGCAGCACCTAGTACAGCAATTTTGCTCGAAAACCACCGAAAAACTGCTTCAAAACTACCAGTTTTCGAATGTATAGTACCAGAAGAGCATACCACGGAAGAAGTAGCACCTAGTACAGCAATTTGCTCGAAAACCACCGGAAAACTGCTTCAAAAACTACCAGTTTTCGAATGTATAGTACCAGGAGAGCATACCACGGAAGAAGTAGCACCTAGTAAAGAAATTTTTTTTCGAAAACCACCGAAAAACTGCTTCAAAAACTACCAGTTTTCGAATGTATAGTACCAGAAGAGCATACCACGGAAGAGGTAGCACCTAGTACAGCAGTTTTGCTCGAAAATCACCGAAAAACTGCTTTTAAAACTACCAGTTTTAGAATGTTTAGTACCAGAAGCGCATACCATTGAAGAGGCAGCACCTAGTACAGCAATTTTGCTCGAAAACCACCGAAAAACTGCTTCAAAAACTACCAGTTTTCGAATGTAATAGTACCAGAAGAGCATACCACGGAAGAAGTAGCACCTAGTACAGCAATTTGCTCGAAAACCACCGAAAAACTGCTTCAAAAACTACCAGTTTTCGAATGTTTAGTACCAGGAGAGCATACCACGGAAGAAGTAGCACTAGTAAAGAAATTTTTTTCGAAAACCACCGAAAAACTGCTTCAAAAACTACCAGTTTTCGAATGTATAGTACCAGAAGAGCATACCACGGAAGAGGTAGCACCTAGTACAGCAATTTTGCTCGAAAATCACCGAAAAACTGCTTCAAAAACTACCAGTTTTAGAATGTTTAGTACCAGAAGCGCATACCATTGAGAGGCAGCACCTAGTACAGCAATTTTGCTCGAAAACCACCGAAAAACTGCTTCAAAAAACTACCAGTTTTCGAGTGTTTAGTACCAGGAGAGCATAACACGGAAGAAGTAGCACCTATTACAGCAATTTTGCTCGAAAACCACCGAAAAACTGCTTCAAAAACTACCCGTTTTCGAATGTATAGTACCAGGAGAGCATACCACGGAAGAAGTAGCACCTAGTACAGCAATTTTGCTCGAAAACCACCGAAAAACTGCTTCAAAAACTACCAGTTTTCGAATGTATAGTACCAGAAGAGCATACCACGGAAGAAGTAGCACCTAGTACAACAATTTTGCTCGAAAACCACCGAAAAACTGCTTCAAAAACTACCAGTTTTCGAATGTGTTAGTACCAGAAGAGCATACCACGGAAGAAGTAGCACCTAGTACAGCAATTTGCTCGAAAACCACCGAAAAACTGCTTCAAAAACTACCAGTTTTCGAATGTATAGTACCAGAAGAGCATACCACGGAAGAAGTAGCACCTAGAACAACAATTTTGCTCGAAAACCACCGAAAAACTGCTTCAAAAACTACCAGTTTTCGAATGTATAGTACCAGAAGAGCAGACCACGGAAGACGTAGCACCTAGTACAGCAATTTGGCTCGAAAACCACCGAAAAACTGCTTCACAAAACTACCAGTTTTCGAGTGTTTCAGTACCACGAGAGCATACTATGGAAGACGTAGCACCTTATACAGCAATTTTGCTCGAAAACCACCGAAAAAACTGCTTCAAAAACTACCAGTTTTCGAATGTATAGTACCAGAAGAGCATACCACGGAAAAGGTAGCACCTAATACAGCAATTATGCTCGAAAACCACCGAAAAACTGCTTCAAAACTACCAGTTTTCGATGTTCAGTACCAGAAAAGCATACCACGGAAGAAGTAGCACCAAGTACAGCAATTTTGCTCGAAAACCACCAAAAAACTGCTTCAAAAACTACCAGATTTCGAATGTATAGTAACAGAAGAGCATACCACGGAAAAGGTAGCACCTAATACAGCAATTTTGCTCGAAAACCAACGAAAAACCTGCTTCAAAAACTACCAGTTTTCGAATGTATAGTATCAGAAGAGCATACCACGGAAGAGGGTAGCACCTAGTACAACAATTTTGCTCGAAACCACCGATAAGCCTGCGTCAAAACTTACCAGTTTTCGAGTGTTCAGTACCAGGAGAGCATACCACGGAAGAGGTAGCACCTAGTACAGCAATTTTGCCCGAAAACCACCGAAAAACTGCTTTCAAAAACTACCAGTTTTTGAATGTATAGTACCAGAAGAGCATACCACGGAAGAAGTAGCACCTAGTACAACAATTTCGCTCGAAAACCACCGAAAAAACTGCTTCAAAAAACTACCAGTTTTTCGAGTGTCAGTACCAGAAGAGCATACCACGGAAGAAGTAGCACCTAGTACAACAATTTTGCTCGAAAACCACCGGAAATCTGCTTAAAAAACTACCAGTTTTGGAATGTCTAATACCAGGAGAGCATACCACGAAGAAGTAGCACCAAGTACAGCAATTTTGCTCGAAAACCACCAAAAAACTGCTTCAAAAACTACCAGTTTTCGAATGTTTAGTACCAGAAGAGCATTACCACGGAAGAGGTAGCACCTAGTACAGCAATTTTGCTCGAAAACCACCGAAAAAACTGCTTTAAAAACTACCAGTTTTCGAATGTATAGTACCAGAAGAGCATACCACGGAAGAGGTAGCACCTAGTACAACAATTTTGCTCGAAAACCACCGAAAGCCCTGCGTCAAAAACTACCAGTTTTCGAGTGTTCAGTACCAGGAGAGCATACCACGGAAGAGGTAGCACCTAGTACAGCAATTTTGCCCGGAAACCACCGAAAACTGCTTCAAAAAACTACCAGTTTTCGAATGTATAGTACCAGAAGAGCATACCACGGAAGAAGTAGCACCTAGTACAACAATTTCGCTCGAAAACCACCGAAAAACTGCTTCAAAAACTACCAGTTTTCGAGTGTTCAGTACCAGAAGAGCATACCACGGAAGAAGTAGCACCTAGTACAACAATTTTGCTCGAAAACCACCGAAAAACTGCATCAAAAACTACCAGTTTTCGAATGTATAGTACCAGCAATTTTGCTCGAAAACCACCGAAAATCTGCTTCAAAAACTACCAGTTTTTGAATGTATAGTACCAGAAGAGCATACCACGGAAGAGGTAGCACCTAATACAGCAATTTTGCTCGAAAACCACCGAAAAACTGCATCAAAAACTACCAGTTTTCGAATGTATAGTACCAGAAGAGCATACCACGGAAGAAGTAGCACCTAGTACAACAATTTTGCTCGAAAACCACCGAAAAGCTGCTTCAAAAACTACCAGTTTTGGAATGTATAGTACCAGGAGAGCATACCACGGAAGAGGTAGCACCTAGTACAACAATTTTGCTCGAAAACCACCGAAAAACTGCTTCAAAAACTACCAGTTTTCGAATGTATAGTACCAGAAGAGCATACCATGGAAGAAGTAGCACCTAGTACAACAATTTTGCTCGAAAACCACCGGAAATCTGCTTCAAAAACTACCAGTTTTCGAATGTATAGTACCAGAAGAGCATACCACGGAAGAGGTAGCACCTAACACAGCAATTTTGCTCGAAAACCACCAAAAACCTGCTTCAAAAACTACCAGTTTTCGAATGTATAGTACCAGGAGAGCATACCACGGAAGAGGTAGCACCTAGTACAACAATTTTGCTCGAAAACCACCGAAAAACTGCTTCAAAAACTACCAGTTTTCGAGTGTTCAATACCAGAAGAGCATACCACGGAAGAGGTAGCACCTAGTACAGCAATTTTTTCTCGAAAACCACCGGAAATCTGCTTCAAAAACTACCAGTTTTCGAATGTATAGTACCAGGAGAGCATACCACGGAAGAAGTAGCACCTAGTACAGCAATTTTGCTCGAAAACCACCGAAAAACTGCTTCAAAAACTACCAGTTTTCGAATGTATAGTACCAGGAGAGCATACCACGGAAGAAGTAGCACCTAGTACAGCAATTTTGCTCGAAAACCTCCGAAAAACTGCTTCAAAAACTACCAGTTTTTGAATGTATAGTACCAGGAGAGCATACCACGGAAGAAGTAGCACCTAGTACAGCAATTTGGCTTGAAAACCACCGAAAAACTGCTTCAAAAACTACCAGTTTTCGAGTGTATAGTACCAGAAGAGCATACCACGGAAGAAGTAGCACCTAGTACAGCAATTTTGCTCGAAAACCACCGAAAAACTGCTTCCAACACTACCAGTTTTCGAGTGTTCAGTATCTGGAGAGCATACCACGGAAGAAGTAGCACCTAGTACAACAATTTTGCTCAAAAACCACCGAAAAACTGCTTGAAAAACTACCAAATTTCAAATGTTCAGTACCAGAAGAGCATACCACGGAAGAGGTAGCACCTAGTACAGCAATTTGGCTGGAAAACCACCGAAAAACTGCTAAAAAAACTACCAGTTTTCGAATGTATAGTACCTGAAGAGCATACCACGGAAAAGGTAGCACCTAATACAGCAATTTTGCTCGAAAACCAACGAAAATCTGCTTCAAAAACTACCAGTTTTCGAATGTATAGTACCAGGAGAGCATACCACGGAATAGGTAGCACCTAGTACAGCAGTTTTGCTCGAAAACCATCGAAAAACTGCTTCAAAAACTACCAGTTTTGAAATATTTAGTACCAGAAGTGCATACCACGGAAGAAGTAGCACCTAGTACAGCAATTTTGCTCGAAAACCACCGAAAAACTGCTTCAAAAACTACCAGTTTTTGAATGTATAGTACCAGGAGAGCAGACCACGGAAGACGTAGCACCTAGTACAGCAATTTGGCTCGAAAACCACCGAAAAACTGCTTCAAAAACTACCAGTTTTCGAGTGTTCAGTACCACGAGAGCATACTATGGAAGAGGTAGCACCTTATACAGCAATTTTGCTCGAAAACCACCGAAAAACTGCTTCAAAAACTACCAGTTTTCGAGTGTTCAGTACCAGAAGAGCATACCACGGAAAAGGTAGCACCTAATACAGCAATTTTGCTCGAAAACCTCCGAAAAACTGCTTTAAAAACTACCAGTTTTCGAATGTTCAGTACCAGAAAAGCATACCACGGAAGAAGTAGCACCAAGAACAGCAATTTTGCTCGAAAACCACCAAAAAACTGCTTCAAAAACTACCAGTTTTCGAATGTATAGTACCAGGAGAGCATACCACGGAAGAAGTAGCACCTAGTACAGCAATTTTGCTCGAAAACCACCGAAAAACTGCATCAAAAACTACCAGTTTTCAAATGTATAGTACCAGAAGAGCATACCACGGAAGAAGTAGCACCTAGTACAACAATTTTGCTCGAAAACCACCGAAAAACTGCTTCAAAAACTACCAGTTTTCGAATGTATAGTACCAGGAGAGCATACCACGGAAGAAGTAGCACCTAGTACAGCAATTTTGCTCGAAAACCACCGAAAACCTGCTTCAAAACCTACCAGTTTTCGAGTGTTCAGTACCACGAGAGCATATCACGGAAGAGGCAGCACCTAGTACAGCAATTTTGCTCGAAAACCACCGAAAAACTGCTTCAAAAACTTCCAGTTTTCGAATGTATAGTACCAGAAGAGCATACCACGGAAGAAGTAGCACCTAATACATCAATTTTGCACGAAAACCACCGAAAAACTGCTTCAAAAACTACCAGTTTTCGAGTGTTCAGTACCACGAGAGCATACCACGGAAGAGGCAGCACCTGGTACAGCAAATTTGCTCGAAAACCACCGAAAAACTGTTTCAAAAACTACCAGTTTTCGAATGTATAGTACCAGGAGAGCATACCACGGAAGAGGTAGCACCTAGTACAACAATTACGCTCGAAAACCACCGAAAAACTGCTTCAAAAACTACCAGTTTTCGAATGTATAGTACCAGAAGAGCATACCACGGAAGAAGTAGCACCTAGTACAGCAAAATTTCTCGAAAACCACCAAAAAACTGCTTCAAAAACTACCAGTTTTCGAGTGTTCAGTACCAGGAGAGCATACCACGGAAGAAGTAGCACCTAGTACACCAATTTTTTCGCGAAAACCACCGAAAAACTGCTTCAAAAACTACCAGTTTTCGAGTGTTCAGTACCAGAAGAGCATACCACGGAAGAGGTAGCACCTAGTACAGCAATTTTGCTCGAAAACCTCCGAAAAACTGCTTCAAAAACTACCAGTTTTTGAATGTATAGTACCAGGAGAGCATACCACGGAAGAAGTAGCACCTAGTACAGCAATTTGGCTTGAAAACCACCGAAAAACTGCTTCAAAAACTACCAGTTTTCGAGTGTATAGTACCAGAAGAGCATACCACGGAAGAAGTAGCACCTAGTACAGCAATTTTGCTCGAAAACCACCGAAAAACTGCTTCCAACACTACCAGTTTTCGAGTGTTCAGTATCTGGAGAGCATACCACGGAAGAAGTAGCACCTAGTACAACAATTTTGCTCGAAAACCACCGAAAAACTGCTTGAAAAACTACCAGTTTTCAAATGTTCAGTACCAGAAGAGCATACCACGGAAGAGGTAGCACCTAGTACAGCAATTTGGCTGGAAAACCACCGAAAAACTGCTAAAAAAACTACCAGTTTTCGAATGTATAGTACCTGAAGAGCATACCACGGAAGACGTAGCACCTAGTACAGCAATTTTGCTCGAAAACTACCGAAAATCTGCTTCAAAAACTACCAGTTTTCGAATGTATAGTACCAGGAGAGCATACCACGGAATAGGTAGCACCTAGTACAGCAGTTTTGCTCGAAAACCATCGAAAAACTGCTTCAAAAACTACCAGTTTTGAAATATTTAGTACCAGAAGAGCATACCACGGAAGAGGTAGCACCTAGTACAGCAATTTTGCTCGAAAACCACCGAAAAACTGCTTCAAAAACTACCAGTTTTTGAATGTATAGTACCAGGAGAGCAGACCACGGAAGACGTAGCACCTAGTACAGCAATTTGGCTCGAAAACCACCGAAAAACTGCTTCAAAAACTACCAGTTTTCGAGTGTTCAGTACCACGAGAGCATACTATGGAAGAGGTAGCACCTTATACAGCAATTTTGCTCGAAAACCACCGAAAAACTGCTTCAAAAACTACCAGTTTTCGAATGTATAGTACCAGAAAAGCATACCACGGAAAAGGTAGCACCTAATACAGCAATTTTGCTCGAAAACCTCCGAAAAACTGCTTTAAAAACTACCAGTTTTCGAATGTTCAGTACCAGAAAAGCATACCACGGAAGAAGTAGCACCAAGAACAGCAATTTTGCTCGAAAACCACCAAAAAACTGCTTCAAAAACTACCAGTTTTCGAATGTATAGTACCAGAAGAGCATACCACGGAAGAAGTAGCACCTAGTACAACAATTTTGCTCGAAAACCACCGAAAAACTGCATCAAAAACTACCAGTTTTCAAATGTATAGTACCAGAAGAGCATACCACGGAAGAAGTAGCACCTAGTACAACAATTTTGCTCGAAAACCACCGAAAAACTGCTTCAAAAACTACCAGTTTTCGAATGTATAGTACCAGGAGAGCATACCACGGAAGAAGTAGCACCTAGTACAGCAATTTTGCTCGAAAACCACCGAAAACCTGCTTCAAAACCTACCAGTTTTCGAGTGTTCAGTACCACGAGAGCATATCACGGAAGAGGCAGCACCTAGTACAGCAATTTTGCTCGAAAACCACCGAAAAACTGCTTCAAAAACTTCCAGTTTTCGAATGTACTACTGTGTCCGAAAAATAAAGTGACTTTCCGTTATTTTTCTAAATGGTATTTTTATTAGGCCAAATTAAGGTCATTCCATTCGAAGTAATCCCCTTCCGATGCAATGCATCTCTTCCCCCTCTTCTGCCACTCCTCGAAGCAGGTGGAAAACGCGGATGCAGGGATGGCCTATAGTTCCGCCGTCGCTGCGGCTTCTATCTCCTCGATAGTGTGAAAACGGTGTCCCCGAAGCGGCCGTTTTAGCTTGTTGAACAGCCAGAAGTCGGCTGGTGCCAAATCTGGTGAATACGGCGGTTGCGGAACGATATGAGGGCCAGTTGTTGTGAAAAACTCCCTCAAAATGATGGCCATATGGGAGGGCGCATTATCATGGTGCAACAACCAGCTGTAGTTTTTCCACAAATCCGGCCGTTTTCCGCCGGCCGGAAATCCCAACACTTTCCGAAAGGTCTCGTATCGTCAACTGACGATTGTTGACCACCAAATCCTTGATTTGGACGACGTAGGGGTCGTCGGTCGAGGTGGATGGACTCCCCGGACGGTCCCCGTCTTCGACCTTCTCACATCCATTCTTGAAATCACTGTACCCTTTGTACACATTTTTCTTCGACATAGAATCTTCCCAAAAGGCTTTTTGTAGCATCCGCAATGTTTCCGCAGCGTTTATTTCATTGCGCAAACAAAATTTGATACAGGTGCGCTGTTCCACAAACTTAACAACTTGGTCAATATGGACAAAAACACATGGCGCAGCTCCGAAAACAAATTTTCACTACTAGCCGGGTTGATGTTGTGACTTGAAACTTGGCAAATCTGTCAAAAACATTCAAATTGACAAACGAAAAATAAAAACAAGAGGCTTCTTTAGGTGTGCGAAATTTGACATCTAGTGTCACCTTACTTTTCGGACACAGTAGTATAGTACCTGAAGAGCATACCACGGAAGAAGTAGCACCTAATACATCAATTTTGCACGAAAACCACCAATAAACTGCTTCAAAAACTACCAGTTTTCGAGTGTTCAGTACCACGAGAGCATACCACGGAAGAGGCAGCACCTGGTACAGCAAATTTGCTCGAAAACCACCGAAAAACTGTTTCAAAAACTACCAGTTTTCGAATGTATAGTACCAGGAGAGCATACCACGGAAGAGGTAGCACCTAGAACAACAATTACGCTCGAAAACCACCGAAAAACTGCTTCAAAAACTACCAGTTTTCGAATGTATAGTACCAGAAGAGCATACCACGGAAGAAGTAGCACCTAGTACAGCAAAATTTCTCGAAAACCACCAAAAAACTGCTTCAAAAACTACCAGTTTTCGAGTGTTCAGTACCAGGAGAGCATACCACGGAAGAAGTAGCACCTAGTACACCAATTTTTTCGCGAAAACCACCGAAAAACTGCTTCAAAAACTACCAGTTTTCGAGTGTTCAGTACCAGAAGAGCATACCACGGAAGAGGTAGCACCTAGTACAGCAATTTTGCTCGAAAACCACCGAAAAACTGCTTCAAAAACTACCAGTTTTTGAATGTATAGTACCAGGAGAGCATACCACGGAAGAGGTAGCACCTAGTACAACAATTACGCTCGAAAACCACCGAAAAACTGCTTCAAAAACTACCAGTTTTCGAGTGTTCAGTACCAGGAGAGCATACCACGGAAGAAGTAGCACCTAGTACAACAATTTTGCTCGAAAACCACCGAAAAACTGCTTCAAAAACTACCAGTTTTCGAGTGTTCAATACCAGAAGAGCATACCACGGAAGAGGTAGCACCTAGTACAGCAATTTTTTCTCCAAAACCACCGGAAATCTGCTTCAAAAACTACCAGTTTTCGAATGTATAGTACCAGAAGAGCATACCACGGAAGAGGTAGCACCTAGTACAGCAATTTTGCTCGAAAACCACCAATAAACTGCGTCAAAAACTACCAGTTTTCGAGTGTTCAGTACCACGAGAGCATACCACGGAAGAGGCAGCACCTGATACAGCAATTTTGCTCGAAAACCACCGAAAAACTGTTTCAAAAACTACCAGTTTTCGAATGTATAGTACCAGGAGAGCACACCACGGAAGAAGTAGCACCTAGTACAGCAATTTTGCTCGAAAACCACCGAAAAACTGCTTCAAAAACTACCAGTTTTCGAGTGTTCAGTACCAGAAGTGCATACCATTGAAGAGGCAGCACCTAGTACAGCAATTTTGCTCGAAAACCACCGAAAAACTGCTTCAAAAACTACCAGTTTTCGAATGTATGGTACCAGAAGAGCATACCACGGAAGAGGTAGCACCTAGTACAACAATTTTGCTCGAAAACCACCGAAAAACTGCTTCAAAAACTACCAGTTTTGGAATGTTTAGTACCAGGAGAGCATACCACGGAAGAAGTAGCACCTAGTACAGCAATTTTGCTCGAAAACCACCGAAAAACTGCTTCAAAAACTACCAGTTTTCGAGTGTTCAGTACCAAAAGAGCATACCACGGAAGAAGTAGCACCTAGTACAACAATTTGGCTCGAAAACCACCGGTAATCTGCTTAAAAAACTACCAGTTTTCGAATGTATAATACCAGGAGAGCATACCACGGAAGAAGTAGCACCTAGTACAACAATTTTGCTCGAAAACCACCGAAAAACTGCTTCAAAAACTACCAGTTTTCGAGTGTTCAGTACCAGAAGAGCATACCACGGAAGAGGTAGCACCTAGTACAGCAATTTTTTCTCGAAAACCACCGGAAATCTGCTTCAAAAACTACCAGTTTTCGAATGTATAGTACCAGGAGAGCATACCACGGAAGAAGTAGCACCTAGTACAGCAATTTTGCTCGAAAACCACCGAAAAACTGCTTCAAAAACTACCAGTTTTCGAATGTATAGTACCAGAAGAGCATACCACGGAAGAGGTAGCACCTAGTACAACGATTTTGCTCGAAAACCACCGAAAAACTGCATCAAAAACTACCAGTTTTCGAATGTATAGTACCAGAAGAGCATACCACGGAAGAAGTAGCACCTAATACAGCAATTTTGCTCGAAAACCACCAAAAACCTGCTTCAAAAACTACCAGTTTTCGAATGTATAGTACCAGGAGAGCATACCACGGAAGAGGTAGCACCTAGTACAACAATTTTGCTCGAAAACCACCGAAAAACTGCTTCAAAAACTACCAGTTTTCGAGTGTTTAATACCAGAAGAGCATACCACGGAAGAGGTAGCACCTAGTACAGCAATTTTTTCTCGAAAACCACCGGAAATCTGCTTCAAAAACTACTAGTTTTCGAATGTATAGTACCAGGAGAGCATACCACGGAAGAAGTAGCACCTAGTACAGCAATTTTGCTCGAAAACCACCGAAAAACTGCTTCAAAAACTACCAGTTTTGAAATATTTAGTACCAGAAGAGCATACCACGGAAGAAATAGCACCTAATACAGCAATTTTGCTCGAAAACCACCGAAAAACTGCTTCAAAAACTACCAGTTTTTGAATGTATAGTACCAGGAGAGCATACCACGGAAGAAGTAGCACCTAGTACAGCAATTTAAACTTGAAAACCACCGAAAAACTGCTTCAAAAACTACCAGTTTTCGAGTGTTCAGTACCAGAAGAGCATACCACGGAAGAAGTAGCACCTAGTACAGCAATTTTGCTCGAAAACCACCGAAAAACTGCTTCAAACACTACCAGTTTTCGAGTGTTCAGTATCTGGAGAGCATACCACGGAAGAAGTAGCACCTAGTACAACAATTTTGCTCGAAAACCACCGAAAAGCTGCTTCAAAAACTACCAGTTTTCAAATGTTCAGTACCAGGAGAGCATACCACGGAAGAGGTAGCACCTAGTACAGCAATTTGGCTGGAAAACCACCGAAAAACTGCTAAAAAAACTACCAGTTTTGAAATATTTAGTACCAGAAGAGCATACCACGGAACAAGTAGCACCTAGTACAACAATTTTGCTCGAAAACCACCGAAAAACTGCTTCAAAAACTACCAGTTTTCGAATGTATAGTACCAAAACAGCATACCACGGAAAAAGTAGCACCTAGTACAGCAATTTTGCTCGAAAACCACCGAAAAACTGCTTCAAAAACTACCAGTTTTCGAATGTATAGTACCAGGAGAGCATACCACGGAAGAAGTAGCACCTAGTAAAGAAATTTTTTTCGAAAACCACCGAAAAACTGCTTCAAAAACTACTAATTTTCGAATGTATAGTACCAGAAGAGCATACCACGGAAGAAGTAGCACCTAGTACAACAATTTTGCTCGAAAACCACCGAAAAACTGCTTCAAAAACTACCAGTTTTCGAATGTATAGTACCAGAAGAGCATACCACGGAAGAGGTAGCACCTAGTACAGCAATTTTGCTCGAAAATCACCGAAAAACTGCTTTTAAAACTACCAGTTTTAGAATGTTTAGTACCAGAAGCGCATACCATTGAAGAGGCAGCACCTAGTACAGCAATTTTGCTCGAAAACCACCGAAAAACTGCTTCAAAAACTACCAGTTTTCGAGTGTTTAGTACCAGGAGAGCATAACACGGAAGAAGTAGCACCTAGTACAGCAATTTTGCTCGAAAACCACCGAAAAACTGCTTCAAAAACTACAAGTTTTCGAATGTATAGTACCAGGAGAGCATACCACGGAAGAAGTAGCACCTAGTACAGCAATTTTGCTCGAAAACCACCGAAAAACTGCTTCAAAAACTACCAGTTTTCGAATATATAGTACCAGAAGAGCATACCACGGAAGAAGTAGCACCTAGTACAACAATTTTGCTCGAAAACCACCGAAAAACTGCTTCAAAAACTACCAGTTTTCGAATGTATAGTACCAGAAGAGCATACCACGGAAGAAATAGCACCTAGTACAGCAATTTGCTCGAAAACCACCGAAAATCTGCTTCAAAAACTACCAGTTTTCGAATGTATAGTACCAGAAGAGCATACCACGGAAGAAGTAGCACCTAGAACAACAATTTTGCTCGAAAACCACCGAAAAACTGCTTCAAAAACTACCAGTTTTCGAATGTATAGTACCAGGAGAGCAGACCACGGAAGACGTAGCACCTAGTACAGCAATTTGGCTCGAAAACCACCGAAAAACTGCTTCAAAAACTACCAGTTTTCGAGTGTTCAGTACCACGAGAGCATACTATGGAAGAGGTAGCACCTTATACAGCAATTTTGCTCGAAAACCACCGAAAAACTGCTTCAAAAACTACCAGTTTTCGAATGTATAGTACCAGAAGAGCATACCACGGAAAAGGTAGCACCTAATACAGCAATTTTGCTCGAAAACCACCGAAAAACTGCTTTAAAAACTACCAGTTTTCGAATGTTCAGTACCAGAAAAGCATACCACGGAAGAAGTAGCACCAAGTACAGCAATTTTGCTCGAAAACCACCAAAAAACTGCTTCAAAAACTACCAGATTTCGAATGTATAGTACCAGAAGAGCATACCACGGAAAAGGTAGCACCTAGTACAGCAATTTTGCTCGAAAACCACCGAAAAACCTGCTTCAAAAACTACCAGTTTTCGAATGTATAGTACCAGAAGAGCATACCACGGAAGAGGTAGCACCTAGTTCAACAATTTTGCTCGAAAACCACCGAAAGCCTGCGTCAAAAACTACCAGTTTTCGAGTGTTCAGTACCAGGAGAGCATACCACGGAAGAGGTAGCACCTAGTACAGCAATTTTGCCCGAAAACCACCGAAAAACTGCTTCAAAAACTACCAGTTTTTGAATGTATAGTACCAGAAGAGCATACCACGGAAGAAGTAGCACCTAGTACAACAATTTCGCTCGAAAACCACCGAAAAACTGCTTCAAAAACTACCAGTTTTCGAGTGTTCAGTACCAGAAGAGCATACCACGGAAGAAGTAGCACCTAGTACAACAATTTTGCTCGAAAACCACCGGAAATCTGCTTAAAAAACTACCAGTTTTCGAATGTCTAATACCAGGAGAGCATACCACGGAAGAAGTAGCACCAAGTACAGCAATTTTGCTCGAAAACCACCAAAAAACTGCTTCAAAAACTACCAGTTTTCGAATGTATAGTACCAGAAGAGCATACCACGGAAGAGGTAGCACCTAGTACAGCAATTTTGCTCGAAAACCACCGAAAAACTGCTTTAAAAACTACCAGTTTTCGAATGTATAGTACCAGAAGAGCATACCACGGAAGAGGTAGCACCTAGTACAACAATTTTGCTCGAAAACCACCGAAAGCCTGCGTCAAAAACTACCAGTTTTCGAGTGTTCAGTACCAGGAGAGCATACCACGGAAGAGGTAGCACCTAGTACAGCAATTTTGCCCGAAAACCACCGAAAAACTGCTTCAAAAACTACCAGTTTTCGAATGTATAGTACCAGAAGAGCATACCACGGAAGAAGTAGCACCTAGTACAACAATTTCGCTCGAAAACCACCGAAAAACTGCTTCAAAAACTACCAGTTTTCGAGTGTTCAGTACCAGAAGAGCATACCACGGAAGAAGTAGCACCTAGTACAACAATTTTGCTCGAAAACCACCGAAAAACTGCATCAAAAACTACCAGTTTTCGAATGTATAGTACCAGCAATTTTGCTCGAAAACCACCGAAAGCCTGCGTCAAAAACTACCAGTTTTCGAGTGTTCAGTACCAGGAGAGCATACCACGGAAGAGGTAGCACCTAGTACAGCAATTTTGCCCGAAAACCACCGAAAAACTGCTTCAAAAACTACCAGTTTTCGAATGTCTAATACCAGAAAAGCATACCACGGAAGAAGTAGCACCAAGTACAGCAATTTTGCTCGAAAACCACCAAAAAACTGCTTCAAAAACTACCAGTTTTCGAATGTATAGTACCAGAAGAGCATACCACGGAAGAGGTAGCACCTAATACAGCAATTTTGCTCGAAAACCACCAAAAACCTGCTTCAAAAACTACCAGTTTCCGAATGTATAGTACCAGGAGAGCATACCAAGGAAAAAATAGCACCTAGTACAGCAATTTGGCTCGAAAACCACCGAAAAACTGCTTCTAAAACTACCAGTTTTCGAGTGTTCAGTACCAGAAGAGCATACTACGGAAGAGGCTGCACCTTGTACAGCAATTTGGCTCGAAAACCACCGAAAAACTGCTTCAAAAACTACCAGTTTTGGAATGTATAGTACCAGAAGAGCATACCACGGAAGAGGTAGCACCTAGTACAACAATTTTGCTCGTAAACCACCGAAAAACTGCTTCAAAAACTACCAGTTTTCGAGTGTTCAATACCAGAAGAGCATACCACGGAAGAGGTAGCACCTAGTACAGCAATTTTTTCTCGAAAACCACCGGAAATCTGCTTCAAAAACTACCAGTTTTCGAATGTATAGTACCAGGAGAGCATACCACGGAAGAAGTAGCACCTAGTACAGCAATTTTGCTCGAAAACCACCAAAAACCTGCTTCAAAAACTACCAGTTTTCGAATGTATAGTACCAGGAGAGCATACCACGGAAGAGGTAGCACCTAGTACAACAATTTTGCTCGTAAACCACCGAAAAACTGCTTCAAAAACTACCAGTTTTCGAGTGTTCAATACCAGAAGAGCATACCACGGAAGAGGTAGCACCTAGTACAGCAATTTTTTCTCGAAAACCACCGGAAATCTGCTTCAAAAACTACCAGTTTTCGAATGTATAGTACCAGGAGAGCATACCACGGAAGAAGTAGCACCTAGTACAGCAATTTTGCTCGAAAACCACCGAAAAACTGCTTCAAAAACTACCAGTTTTGAAATATTTAGAACCAGAAGAGCATACCACGGAAGAGGTAGCACCTAGTACAGCAATTTTGCTCGAAAACCTCCGAAAAACTGCTTCAAAAACTACCAGTTTTTGAATGTATAGTACCAGGAGAGCATACCACGGAAGAGGTAGCACCTAGTACAGCAATTTGGCTTGAAAACCACCGAAAAACTGCTTCAAAAACTACCAGTTTTCGAGTGTATAGTACCAGCAGAGCATACCACGGAAGAAGTAGCACCTAGTACAGCAATTTTGCTCGAAAACCACCGAAAAACTGCTTCAAACACTACCAGTTTTCGAGTGTTCAGTATCTGGAGAGCATACCACGGAAGAAGTAGCACCTAGTACAACAATTTTGCTCGAAAACCACCGAAAAACTGCTTGAAAAACTACCAGTTTTCAAATGTTCAGTACCAGAAGAGCATACCACGGAAGAGGTAGCACCTAGTACAGCAATTAAGCTGGAAAACCACCGAAAAACTGCTAAAAAAACTACCAGTTTTCGAATGTATAGTACCTGAAGAGCATACCACGGAAGACGTAGCACCTAGTACAGCAATTTTGCTCGAAAACCACCGGAAATCTGCTTAAAAAGCAACCAGTTTTGAAATATTTAGTACCAGAAGAGCATACCACGGAACAAGTAGCACCTAGTACAATAATTTTGCTCGA
This sequence comes from Anopheles moucheti, assembly GCF_943734755.1. Classification (NCBI taxonomy): domain Eukaryota; kingdom Metazoa; phylum Arthropoda; class Insecta; order Diptera; family Culicidae; genus Anopheles; species Anopheles moucheti. The sequence continues at coordinate 1,258,636 of NW_026453619.1, read as the reverse complement.
AAACCACCGAAAAACTGCTTCAAAAACTACCAGTTTTCGAATGTATAGTACCAAAACAGCATACCACGGAAGAAGTAGCACCTAGTACAGCAATTTTGCTCGAAAACCACCGAAAAACTGCTTCAAAAACTACCAGTTTTCGAATGTATAGTACCAGGAGAACATACCACGGAAGAAGTAGCACCTAGTACAAAAATTTTTTTCGAAAACCACCGAAAAACTGCTTCAAAAACTACCAGTTTTCGAATGTATAGTACCAGAAGAGCATACCACGGAAGAAGTAGCACCTAGTACAACAATTTTGCTTGAAAACCACCGAAAAACTGCTTCAAAAACTACCAGTTTTCGAATGTATAGTACCAGAAGAGCATACCACGGAAGAGGTAGCACCTAGTACAGCAATTTTGCTCGAAAATCACCGAAAAACTGCTTTTAAAACTACCAGTTTTAGAATGTTTAGTACCAGAAGCGCATACCATTGAAGAGGCAGCACCTAGTACAGCAATTTTGCTCGAAAACCACCGAAAACCTGCTTCAAAAACTACCAGTTTTCGAGTGTTTAGTACCAGGAGAGCATAACACGGAAGAAGTAGCACCTAGTACAGCAATTTTGCTCGAAAACCACCGAAAAACTGCTTCAAAAACTACAAGTTTTCGAATGTATAGTGCCAGGAGAGCATACCACGGAAGAAGTAGCACCTAGTAAAGCAATTTTGCTCGAAAACCACCGAAAAACTGCTTCAAAAACTACCAGTTTTCGAATGTATAGTACCAGAAGAGCATACCACGGAAGAAGTATCACCTCATGCAGCAATTTTGCTCGAAAACCACCGAAAAAACTGCTTCAAAAACTACCAGTTTTCGAATGTATAGTACCAGAAGAGCATACCACGGAAGAAGTAGCACCTAGTACAGCAATTTGCTCGAAAACCACCGAAAATCTGCTTCAAAAACTACCAGTTTTCGAATGTATAGTACCAGAAGAGCATACCACGGAAGAAGTAGCACCTAGTACAACAGTTTTGCTCGAAAACCACCGAAAAACTGCTTCAAAAACTACCAGTTTTCGAATGTATAGTACCAGGAGAGCATACCACGGAAGACGTAGCACCTAGTACAGCAATTTGGCTCGAAAACCTCCGAAAAACTGCTTTAAAAACTACCAGTTTTCGAGTGTTCAGTACCACGAGAGCATACTATGGAAGAGGTAGCACCTTATACAGCAATTTTGCTCGAAAACCACCGAAAAACTGCTTCAAAAACTCCCAGTTTTCGAATGTATAGTACCAGAAGAGCATACCACGAAAAAGGTAGCACCTAATACAGCAATTTTGCTCGAAAACCTCCGGAAAACTGCTTTAAAAACGACCAGTTTTCGAGTGTTCAGTACCAGAAAAGCATACCACGGAAGAGGCAGCACCAAGAACAGCAATTTTGCTCGAAAACCACCAAAAAACTGCTTCAAAAACTACCAGTTTTCGAATGTATAATACCAGAAGAGCATACCACGGAAGAAGTAGCACCTAGTACAACAATTTTGCTCGAAAACCACCGAAAAACTGCATCAAAAACTACCAGTTTTCAAATGTATAGTACCAGAAGAGCATACCACGGAAGAAGTAGCACCTAGTACAACAATTTTGCTCGAAAACCACCGAAAAACTGCTTCAAAAACTACCAGTTTTCGAATGTATAGTACCAGGAGAGCATACCACGGAAGAAGTAGCACCTAGTACAGCAATTTTGCTCGAAAACCACCGAAAAACTGCTTCAAAACCTACCAGTTTTCGAGTGTTCAGTACCACGAGAGCATATCACGGAAGAGGCAGCACCTAGTACAGCAATTTTGCTCGAAAACCACCGAAAAACTGCTTCAAAAACTACCAGTTTTCGAATGTATAGTACCTGAAGAGCATACCACGGAAGAAGTAGCACCTAATACATCAATTTTGCACGAAAACCACCAATAAACTGCTTCAAAAACTACCAGTTTTCGAGTGTTCAGTACCACGAGAGCATACCACGGAAGAGGCAGCACCTGGTACAGCAATTTTGCTCGAAAACCACCGAAAAACTGCTTCAAAAACTACCAGTTTGCGAATGTATAGTACCAGAAGAGCATACCACGGAAGAAGTAGCACCTAGTACAACAATTTTGCTCCAAAACCACCGAAAAACTGCTTCAAAAACTACCAGTTTTCGAATGTATAGTACCAGAAGAGCATACCACGGAAGAAGTAGCACCTAGTACAGCAAAATTTCTCGAAAACCACCAAAAAACTGCTTCAAAAACTACCAGTTTTCGAGTGTTCAGTACCAGGAGAGCATACCACGGAAGAAGTAGCACCTAGTACACCAATTTTTTCGCGAAAACCACCGAAAAACTGCTTCAAAAACTACCAGTTTTTGAGTGTTCAGTACCAGAAGAGCATACCACGGAAGAGGTGGCACCTAGTACAGCAATTTTGCTCGAAAACCACCGAAAAACTGTTTCAAAAACTACCAGTTTTCGAATGTATAGTACCAGGAGAGCATACCACGGAAGAGGTAGCACCTAGTACAACAATTACGCTCGAAAACCACCGAAAAACTGCTTCAAAAACTACCAGTTTTCGAGTGTTCAGTACCAGGAGAGAATACCACGGAAGAGGTAGCACCTAGTACAGCAATTTTGCTCGAAAACCACCGAAAAACTGCTTCAAAAACTACCAGTTTTCGAGTGTTCAGTACCAGAAGAGCATACCACGGAAGAAGTAGCACCTAGTACAGCAATTTTGCTCGAAAACCACCGAAAAACTGCTTCAAATACTACCAGTTTTCGAGTGTTCAGTATCTGGAGAGCATACCACGGAAGAAGTAGCACCTAGTACAACAATTTTGCTCGAAAACCACCGAAAAACTGCTTCAAAAACTACCAGTTTTCAAATGTTCAGTACCAGGAGAGCATACCACGGAAGAGGTAGCACCTAGTACAGCAATTTGGCTGGAAAACCACCGAAAAACTGCTAAAAAAACTACCAGTTTTCGAATGTATAGTACCTGAAGAGCATACCACGGAAGACGTAGCACCTAGTACAGCAATTTTGCTCGAAAACCACCGGAAATCTGCTTAAAAAGCAACCAGTTTTGAAATATTTAGTACCAGAAGAGCATACCACGGAACAAGTAGCACCTAGTACAGCAATTTTTCTCGAAAACCACCGAAAAACTGCTTCAACTACCAGTGAAACTACCAGTTTTCGAGTGTTCAGTACCAGAAGAGCATACCACGGAAGAAGTAGCACCTAGTACAGCAATTTTGCTCGAAAACCACCGAAAAACTGCTTCAAATACTACCAGTTTTCGAGTGTTCAGTATCTGGAGAGCATACCACGGAAGAAGTAGCACCTAGTACAACAATTTTGCTCGAAAACCACCGAAAAACTGCTTCAAAAACTACCAGTTTTCGAGTGTTCAGTACGAAAAAAGCACACCACGGAAGAAGTAGCACCTAGTACAGCAATTTTGCTCGAAAACCACCGAAAAACTGCTTCAAAAACTACCAGTTTTCGAGTGTTCAGTACCAGAAGAGCATACCACGGAAGAGGTAGCACCAAGTACAGCAATTTGGCTCGAAAATCACCGAAAAACTGCTTCAAAAACTACCAGTTTTCGAATGTATAGTACCAGGAGAGCATACCACGGAAGAAGTAGCACCTAGTAAAGAAATTTTTTTCGAAAACCACCGAAAAACTGCTTCAAAAACTACTAATTATCGAATGTATAGTACCAGAAGAGCATACCACGGAAGAAGTAGCACCTAGTACAACAATTTTGCTCGAAAACCACCGAAAAACTGCTTCAAAAACTACCAGTTTTCGAATGTATAGTACCAGAAGAGCATACCACGGAAGAGGTAGCACCTAGTACAGCAATTTTGCTCGAAAATCACCGAAAAACTGCTTTTAAAACTACCAGTTTTAGAATGTTTAGTACCAGAAGCGCATACCATTGAAGAGGCAGCACCTAGTACAGCAATTTTGCTCGAAAACCACCGAAAAACTGCTTCAAAAACTACCAGTTTTCGAGTGTTTAGTACCAGGAGAGCATAACACGGAAGAAGTAGCACCTAGTACAGCAATTTTGCTCGAAAACCACCGAAAAACTGCTTCAAAAACTACCAGTTTTCGAATGTATAGTACCAGGAGAGCATACCACGGAAGAAGTAGCACCTAGTACAGCAATTTTGCTCGAAAACCACCGAAAAACTGCTTCAAAAACTACCAGTTTTCGAATGTATAGTACCAGAAGAGCATACCACGGAAGAAGTAGCACCTAGTACAACAATTTTGCTCGAAAACCACCGAAAAACTGCTTCAAAAACTACCAGTTTTCGAATGTGTAGTACCAGAAGAGCATACCACGGAAGAAGTAGCACCTAGTACAGCAATTTGCTCGAAAACCACCGAAAATCTGCTTCAAAAACTACCAGTTTTCGAATGTATAGTACCAGAAGAGCATACCACGGAAGAAGTAGCACCTAGAACAACAATTTTGCTCGAAAACCACCGAAAAACTGCTTCAAAAACTACCAGTTTTCGAATGTATAGTACCAGGAGAGCAGACCACGGAAGAAGTAGCACCTAGTACAGCAATTTGGCTCGAAAACCACCGAAAAACTGCTTCAAAAACTACCAGTTTTCGAGTGTTCAGTACCACGAGAGCATACTATGGAAGAGGTAGCACCTTATACAGCAATTTTGCTCGAAAACCACCGAAAAACTGCTTCAAAAACTACCAGTTTTCGAATGTATAGTACCAGAAGAGCATACCACGGAAAAGGTAGCACCTAATACAGCAATTTTGCTCGAAAACCACCGAAAAACTGCTTTAAAAACTACCAGTTTTCGAATGTTCAGTACCAGAAAAGCATACCACGGAAGAAGTAGCACCAAGTACAGCAATTTTGCTCGAAAACCACCAAAAAACTGCTTCAAAAACTACCAGATTTCGAATGTATAGTACCAGAAGAGCATACCACGGAAAAGGTAGCACCTAATACAGCAATTTTGCTCGAAAACCACCGAAAAACTGCTTCAAAAACTACCAGTTTTCGAATGTATAGTACCAGAAGAGCATACCACGGAAGAGGTAGCACCTAGTACAACAATTTTGCTCGAAAACCACCGAAAGCCTGCGTCAAAACTTACCAGTTTTCGAGTGTTCAGTACCAGGAGAGCATACCACGGAAGAGGTAGCACCTAGTACAGCAATTTTGCCCGAAAACCACCGAAAAACTGCTTCAAAAACTACCAGTTTTTGAATGTATAGTACCAGAAGAGCATACCACGGAAGAAGTAGCACCTAGTACAACAATTTCGCTCGAAAACCACCGAAAAACTGCTTCAAAAACTACCAGTTTTCGAGTGTTCAGTACCAGAAGAGCATACCACGGAAGAAGTAGCACCTAGTACAACAATTTTGCTCGAAAACCACCGGAAATCTGCTTAAAAAACTACCAGTTTTGGAATGTCTAATACCAGGAGAGCATACCACGGAAGAAGTAGCACCAAGTACAGCAATTTTGCTCGAAAACCACCGAAAAACTGCTTCAAAAACTACCAGTTTTCGAATGTTTAGTACCAGAAGAGCATACCACGGAAGAGGTAGCACCTAGTACAGCAATTTTGCTCGAAAACCACCGAAAAACTGCTTTAAAAACTACCAGTTTTCGAATGTATAGTACCAGAAGAGCATACCACGGAAGAGGTAGCACCTAGTACAACAATTTTGCTCGAAAACCACCGAAAGCCTGCGTCAAAAACTACCAGTTTTCGAGTGTTCAGTACCAGGAGAGCATACCACGGAAGAGGTAGCACCTAGTACAGCAATTTTGCCCGAAAACCACCGAAAAACTGCTTTAAAAACTACCAGTTTTCGAATGTTCAGTACCAGAAAAGCATACCACGGAAGAAGTAGCACCAAGTACAGCAATTTTGCTCGAAAACCACCAAAAAACTGCTTCAAAAACTACCAGATTTCGAATGTATAGTACCAGAAGAGCATACCACGGAAAAGGTAGCACCTAATTCAGCAATTTTGCTCGAAAACCACCGAAAAACCTGCTTCAAAAACTACCAGTTTTCGAATGTATAGTACCAGAAGAGCATACCACGGAAGAGGTAGCACCTAGTACAACAATTTTGCTCGAAAACCACCGAAAGCCTGCGTCAAAACTTACCAGTTTTCGAGTGTTCAGTACCAGGAGAGCATACCACGGAAGAAGTAGCACCTAGTACAGCAATTTTGCCCGAAAACCACCGAAAAACTGCTTCAAAAACTACCAGTTTTTGAATGTATAGTACCAGAAGAGCATACCACGGAAGAAGTAGCACCTAGTACAACAATTTCGCTCGAAAACCACCGAAAAACTGCTTCAAAAACTACCAGTTTTCGAGTGTTCAGTACCAGAAGAGCATACCACGGAAGAAGTAGCACCTAGTACAACAATTTTGCTCGAAAACCACCGGAAATTTGCTTAAAAAACTACCAGTTTTGGAATGTCTAATACCAGGAGAGCATACCACGGAAGAAGTAGCACCAAGTACAGCAATTTTGCTCGAAAACCACCAAAAAACTGCTTCAAAAACTACCAGTTTTCGAATGTTTAGTACCAGAAGAGCATACCACGGAAGAGGTAGCACCTAGTACAGCAATTTTGCTCGAAAACCACCGAAAAACTGCTTTAAAAACTACCAGTTTTCGAATGTATAGTACCAGAAGAGCATACCACGGAAGAGGTAGCACCTAGTACAACAATTTTGCTCGAAAACCACCGAAAGCCTGCGTCAAAAACTACCAGTTTTCGAGTGTTCAGTACCAGGAGAGCATACCACGGAAGAGGTAGCACCTAGTACAGCAATTTTGCCCGAAAACCACCGAAAAACTGCTTCAAAAACTACCAGTTTTCGAATGTATAGTACCAGAAGAGCATACCACGGAAGAAGTAGCACCTAGTACAACAATTTTGCTCGAAAACCACCGAAAAACTGCATCAAAAACTACCAGTTTTCGAATGTATAGTACCAGCAATTTTGCTCGAAAACCACCGAAAATCTGCTTCAAAAACTACCAGTTTTTGAATGTATAGTACCAGAAGAGCATACCACGGAAGAGGTAGCACCTAATACAGCAATTTTGCTCGAAAACCACCAAAAACCTGCTTCAAAAACTACCAGTTTCCGAATGTATAGTACCAGGAGAGCATACCACGGAAGAGGTAGCACCTAGTACAGCAATTTGGCTCGAAAACCACCGAAAACCTGCTTCTAAAACTACCAGTTTTCGAGTGTTCAGTACCAGAAGAGCATACTACGGAAGAGGCTGCACCTTGTACAGCAATTTGGCTCGAAAACCACCGAAAAACTGCTTCAAAAACTACCAGTTTTGGAATGTATAGTACCAGAAGTGCATACCATGGAACAAATAGCACCTAGTACAGCAATTTTGCTCGAAAACCACCGAAAAACTGCTTCAAAAACTACCAGTTTTCGAATGTATAGTACCAGAAGAGCATACCACGGAAGAAGTAGCACCTAGTACAGCAATTTTGCTCGAAAACCACCGAAAATCTGCTTCAAAAACTACCAGTTTTCGAATGTATAGTACCAGAAGAGCATACCACGGAAGAAGTAGCACCTAGTACAACAATTTTGCTCGAAAACCACCGAAAAGCTGCTTCAAAAACTACCAGTTTTGGAATGTATAGTACCAGGAGAGCATACCACGGAAGAGGTAGCACCTAGTACAACAATTTTGCTCGAAAACCACCGAAAAACTGCATCAAAAACTACCAGTTTTCGAATGTATAGTACCAGAAGAGCATACCATGGAAGAAGTAGCACCTAGTACAACAATTTTGCTCGAAAACCACCGAAAATCTGCTTCAAAAACTACCAGTTTTCGAATGTATAGTACCAGAAGAGCATACCACGGAAGAAGTAGCACCTAGTACAACAATTTTGCTCGAAAACCACCGAAAAACTGCATCAAAAACTACCAGTTTTCAAATGTATAGTACCAGAAGAGCATACCACGGAAGAAGTAGCACCTAGTACAACAATTTTGCTCGAAAACCACCGAAAAACTGCTTCAAAAACTACCAGTTTTCGAATGTATAGTACCAGGAGAGCATACCACGGAAGAAGTAGCACCTAGTACAGCAATTTTGCTCGAAAACCACCGAAAAACTGCTTCAAAACCTACCAGTTTTCGAGTGTTCAGTACCACGAGAGCATATCACGGAAGAGGCAGCACCTAGTACAGCAATTTTGCTCGAAAACCACCGAAAAACTGCTTCAAAAACTACCAGTTTTCGAATGTATAGTACCTGAAGAGCATACCACGGAAGAAGTAGCACCTAATACATCAATTTTGCACGAAAACCACCAATAAACTGCTTCAAAAACTACCAGTTTTCGAGTGTTCAGTACCACGAGAGCATACCACGGAAGAGGCAGCACCTGGTACAGCAATTTTGCTCGAAAACCACCGAAAAACTGCTTCAAAAACTACCAGTTTGCGAATGTATAGTACCAGAAGAGCATACCACGGAAGAAGTAGCACCTAGTACAACAATTTTGCTCCAAAACCACCGAAAAACTGCTTCAAAAACTACCAGTTTTCGAATGTATAGTACCAGAAGAGCATACCACGGAAGAAGTAGCACCTAGTGCAGCAAAATTTCTCGAAAACCACCAAAAAACTGCTTCAAAAACTACCAGTTTTCGAGTGTTCAGTACCAGGAGAGCATACCACGGAAGAAGTAGCACCTAGTACACCAATTTTTTCGCGAAAACCACCGAAAAACTGCTTCAAAAACTACCAGTTTTCGAGTGTTCAGTACCAGAAGAGCATACCACGGAAGAGGTGGCACCTAGTACAGCAATTTTGCTCGAAAACCACCGAAAAACTGTTTCAAAAACTACCAGTTTTCGAATGTATAGTACCAGGAGAGCATACCACGGAAGAGGTAGCACCTAGTACAACAATTACGCTCGAAAACCACCGAAAAACTGCTTCAAAAACTACCAGTTTTCGAGTGTTCAGTACCAGGAGAGAATACCACGGAAGAAGTAGCACCTAGTACAGCAATTTTGCTCGAAAACCACCGAAAAACTGCTTCAAAAACTACCAGTTTTCGAGTGTTCAGTACCAGAAGAGCATACCACGGAAGAAGTAGCACCTAGTACAGCAATTTTGCTCGAAAACCACCGAAAAACTGCTTCAAATACTACCAGTTTTCGAGTGTTCAGTATCTGGAGAGCATACCACGGAAGAAGTAGCACCTAGTACAACAATTTTGCTCGAAAACCACCGAAAAACTGCTTCAAAAACTACCAGTTTTCAAATGTTCAGTACCAGGAGAGCATACCACGGAAGAGGTAGCACCTAGTACAGCAATTTGGCTGGAAAACCACCGAAAAACTGCTTCAAAAACTACCAGTTTTCGAATGTATAGTACCTGAAGAGCATACCACGGAAGACGTAGCACCTAGTACAGCAATTTTGCTCGAAAACCACCGGAAATCTGCTTAAAAAGCAACCAGTTTTGAAATATTTAGTACCAGAAGAGCATACCACGGAACAAGTAGCACCTAGTACAGCAATTTTTCTCGAAAACCACCGAAAAACTGCTTCAACTACCAGTGAAACTACCAGTTTTCGAGTGTTCAGTACCAGAAGAGCATACCACGGAAGAAGTAGCACCTAGTACAGCAATTTTGCTCGAAAACCACCGAAAAACTGCTTCAAATACTACCAGTTTTCGAGTGTTCAGTATCTGGAGAGCATACCACGGAAGAAGTAGCACCTAGTACAACAATTTTGCTCGAAAACCACCGAAAAACTGCTTCAAAAACTACCAGTTTTCGAGTGTTCAGTACGAAAAAAGCACACCACGGAAGAAGTAGCACCTAGTACAGCAATTTTGCTCGAAAACCACCGAAAAACTGCTTCAAAAACTACCAGTTTTCGAGTGTTCAGTACCAGAAGAGCATACCACGGAAGAGGTAGCACCAAGTACAGCAATTTGGCTCGAAAATCACCGAAAAACTGCTTCAAAAACTACCAGTTTTCGAATGTATAGTACCAGGAGAGCATACCACGGAAGAAGTAGCACCTAGTAAAGAAATTTTTTTCGAAAACCACCGAAAAACTGCTTCAAAAACTACTAATTTTCGAATGTATAGTACCAGAAGAGCATACCACGGAAGAAGTAGCACCTAGTACAACAATTTTGCTCGAAAACCACCGAAAAACTGCTTCAAAAACTACCAGTTTTCGAATGTATAGTACCAGAAGAGCATACCACGGAAGAGGTAGCACCTAGTACAGCAATTTTGCTCGAAAATCACCGAAAAACTGCTTTTAAAACTACCAGTTTTAGAATGTTTAGTACCAGAAGCGCATACCATTGAAGAGGCAGCACCTAGTACAGCAATTTTGCTCGAAAACCACCGAAAAACTGCTTCAAAAACTACCAGTTTTCGAGTGTTTAGTACCAGGAGAGCATAACACGGAAGAAGTAGCACCTATTACAGCAATTTTGCTCGAAAACCACCGAAAAACTGCTTCAAAAACTACCAGTTTTCGAATGTATAGTACCAGGAGAGCATACCACGGAAGAAGTAGCACCTAGTACAGCAATTTTGCTCGAAAACCACCGAAAAACTGCTTCAAAAACTACCAGTTTTCGAATGTATAGTACCAGAAGAGCATACCACGGAAGAAGTAGCACCTAGTACAACAATTTTGCTCGAAAACCACCGAAAAACTGCTTCAAAAACTACCAGTTTTCGAATGTGTAATACCAGAAGAGCATACCACGGAAGAAGTAGCACCTAGTACAGCAATTTGCTCGACAACCACCGAAAAACTGCTTCAAAAACTACCAGTTTTCGAATGTATAGTACCAGAAGAGCATACCACGGAAGAAGTAGCACCTAGAACAACAATTTTGCTCGAAAACCACCGAAAAACTGCTTCAAAAACTACCAGTTTTCGAATGTATAGTACCAGGAGAGCAGACCACGGAAGAAGTAGCACCTAGTACAGCAATTTGGCTCGAAAACCACCGAAAAACTGCTTCAAAAACTACCAGTTTTCGAGTGTTCAGTACCACGAGAGTAAACTATGGAAGAGGTAGCACCTTATACAGCAATTTTGCTCGAAAACCACCGAAAAACTGCTTCAAAAACTACCAGTTTTCGAATGTATAGTACCAGAAGAGCATACCACGGAAAAGGTAGCACCTAATACAGCAATTTTGCTCGAAAACCACCGAAAAACTGCTTTAAAAACTACCAATTTTCGAATGTTCAGTACCAGAAAAGCATACCACGGAAGAAGTAGCACCAAGTACAGCAATTTTGCTCGAAAACCACCAAAAAAACTGCTTCAAAAACTACCAGATTTCGAATGTATAGTACCAGAAGAGCATACCACGGAAGAAGTTGCACCTAGTACAACAAATTTGCTCGAAAACCACCGAAAAACTGCTTCAAAAACTACCAGTTTTCGAATGTATAGTACCAGAAGAGCATACCACGGAAGAGGTAGCACCTAGTACAACAATTTTGCTCGAAAACCACCGAAAGCCTGCGTCAAAACTAACCAGTTTTCGAGTGTTCAGTACCAGGAGAGCATACCACGGAAGAGGTAGCACCTAGTACAGCAATTTTTTCTCGAAAACCACCGGAAATCTGCTTCAAAAACTACCAGTTTTCGGATGTATAGTACCAGGAGAGCATACCACGGAAGAAGTAGCACCTAGTACAGCAAATTTGCTCGAAAACCACCGAAAAACTGCTTCAAAAACTACCAGTTTTCAAATGTATAGTACCAAAAGAGCATACCACGGAAGAGATAGCACCTAGTACAGCAAATTTGCTCGAAAACCTCCGAAAAATTGCTTCAAAAACTACCAGTTTTTGAATGTATAGTACCAGGAGAGCATACCACGGAAGAAGTAGCACCTAGTACAGCAATTTGGCTTGAAAACCACCGAAAAACTGCTTCAAAAACTACTAGTTTTCGAGTGTATAGTACCAGAAGAGCATACCACGGAAGAAGTAGCACCTAGTACAGCAATTTTGCTCGAAAACCACCGAAAAGCTGCTTCAAAAACTACCAGTTTTGGAATGTATAGTACCAGGAGAGCATACCACGGAAGAGGTAGCACCTAGTACAACAATTTTGCTCGAAAACCACCGAAAAACTGCATCAAAAACTACCAGTTTTCGAATGTATAGTACCAGAAGAGCATACCATGGAAGAAGTAGCACCTAGTACAACAATTTTGCTCGAAAACCACCGAAAAACTGCTTCAAAAACTACCAGTTTTTAAATGTATAGTACCAGAAGAGCATACCACGGAAGAGGTAGCACCTAATACAGCAATTTTGCTCGAAAACCACCATAAACCTGCTTCAAAAACTACCAGTTTTCGAATGTATAGTACCAGGAGAGCATACCACGGAAGAGGTAGCACCTTGTACAACAATTTTGCTCGAAAACCACCGAAAAACTGCTTCAAAAACTACCAGTTTTCGAGTGTTCAATACCAGAAGAGCATACCACGGAAGAGGTAGCACCTAGTACAGCAATTTTTTCTCGAAAACCACCGGAAATCTGCTTCAAAAACTACCAGTTTTCGGATGTATAGTACCAGGAGAGCATACCACGGAAGAAGTAGCACCTAGTACAGCAATTTTGCTCGAAAACCACCGAAAAACTGCTTCAAAAACTACCAGTTTTCAAATGTATAGTACCAAAAGAGCATACCACGGAAGAGGTAGCACCTAGTACAGCAATTTTGCTCGAAAACCTCCGAAAAATTGCTTCAAAAACTACCAGTTTTTGAATGTATAGTACCAGGAGAGCATACCACGGAAGAAGTAGCACCTAGTACAGCAATTTGGCTTGAAAACCACCGAAAAACTGCTTCAAAAACTACTAGTTTTCGAGTGTATAGTACCAGAAGAGCATACCACGGAAGAAGTAGCACCTAGTACAGCAATTTTGCTCGAAAACCACCGAAAAACTGCTTCCAACACTACCAGTTTTCGAGTGTTCAGTATCTGGAGAGCATACCACGGAAGAAGTAGCACCTAGTACAACAATTTTGCTCGAAAACCACCGAAAAACTGCTTGAAAAACTACCAGTTTTCAAATGTTCAGTACCAGAAGAGCATACCACGGAAGAGGTAGCACCTAGTACAGCAATTTGGCTGGAAAACCACCGAAAAACTGCTAAAAAAACTACCAGTTTTCGAATGTATAGTACCTGAAGAGCATACCACGGAAGACGTAGCACCTAGTAAAGCAATTTTGCTCGAAAACTACCGAAAATCTGCTTCAAAAACTACCAGTTTTCGAATGTATAGTACCTGGAGAGCATACCACGGAATAGGTAGCACCTAGTACAGCAGTTTTGCTCGAAAACCATCGAAAAACTGCTTCAAAAACTACCAGTTTTGAAATATTTAGTACCAGAAGAGCATACCACGGAAGAGGTAGCACCTAGTACAGCAATTTTGCTCGAAAACCACCGAAAAACTGCTTCAAAAACTACCAGTTTTTGAATGTATAGTACCAGGAGAGCAGACCACGGAAAAGGTAGCACCTAGTACAGCAATTTGGCTCGAAAACCACCGAAAAAACTGCTTCAAAAACTACCAGTTTTCGAGTGATCAGTACCACGAGAGCATACTATGGAAGAGGTAGAACCTTATACAGCAATTTTGCTCGAAAACCGCCGAAAAACTGCTTCAAAAACTACCAGTTTTCGAATGTATAGTATCAGAAGAGCATACCACGGAAAAGGTAGCACCTAATACAGCAATTTTGCTCGAAAACCTCCGAAAAACTGCTTTAAAAACTACCAGTTTTCGAATGTTCAGTACCAGAAAAGCATACCACGGAAGAAGTAGCACCAAGAACAGCAATTTTGCTCGAAAACCACCAAAAAACTGCTTCAAAAACTACCAGTTTTCGAATGTATAGTACCAGAAGAGCATACCACGGAAGAAGTAGCACCTAGTACAACAATTTTGCTCGAAAACCACCGAAAAACTGCATCAAAAACTACCAGTTTTCAAATGTATAGTACCAGAAGAGCATACCACGGAAGAAGTAGCACCTAGTACAACAATTTTGCTCGAAAACCACCGAAAAACTGCTTCAAAAACTACCAGTTTTCGAATGTATAGTACCTGAAGAGCATACCACGGAAGAAGTAGCACTTAATACATCAATTTTGCACGAAAACCACCAATAAACTGCTTCAAAAACTACCAGTTTTCGAGTGTTCAGTACCACGAGAGCATACCACGGAAGAGGCAGCACCTGGTACAGCAATTTTGCTCGAAAACCACCGAAAAACTGTTTCAAAAACTACCAGTTTTCGAATGTATAGTACCAGGAGAGCATACCACGGAAGAGGTAGCACCTAGTACAACAATTACGCTCGAAAACCACCGAAAAACTGCTTCAAAAACTACCAGTTTTCGAATGTATAGTACCAGAAGAGCATACCACGGAAGAAGTAGCACCTAGTACAGCAAAATTTCTCGAAAACCACCAAAAAACTGCTTCAAAAACTACCAGTTTTCGAGTGTTCAGTACCAGGAGAGCATACCACGGAAGAAGTAGCACCTAGTACACCAATTTTTTCGCGAAAACCACCGAAAAACTGCTTCAAAAACTACCAGTTTTCGAATGTATAGTACCAGGAGAGCATACCACGGAAGAGGTAGCACCTAGTACAACAATTACGCTCGAAAAACCACCGAAAAACTGCTTCAAAAACTACCAGTTTTCGAGTGTTCAGTACCAGGAGAGCATACCACGGAAGAAGTAGCACCTAGTACAACAATTTTGCTCGAAAACCACCGAAAAACTGCTTCAAAAACTACCAGTTTTCGAGTGTTCAATACCAGAAGAGCATACCACGGAAGAGGTAGCACCTAGTACAGCAATTTTTTCTCCAAAACCACCGGAAATCTGCTTCAAAAACTACCAGTTTTCGAATGTATAGTACCAGAAGAGCATACCACGGAAGAGGTAGCACCTAGTACAGCAATTTTGCTCGAAAACCACCAATAAACTGCTTCAAAAACTACCAGTTTTCGAGTGTTCAGTACCACGAGAGCATACCACGGAAGAGGCAGCACCTGGTACAGCAATTTTGCTCGAAAACCACCGAAAAACTGTTTCAAAAACTACCAGTTTTCGAATGTATAGTACCAGGAGAGCATACCACGGAAGAAGTAGCACCTAGTACAGCAATTTTGCTCGAAAACCACCGAAAAACTGCTTCAAAAACTACCAGTTTTCGAGTGTTCAGTACCAGAAGTGCATACCACGGAAGAAGTAGCACCTAGTACAGCAATTTTGCTCGAAAACCACCGAAAAACTGCTTCACAACCTACCAGTTTTCGAATGTATAGTACCAGAAGAGCATACCACGGAAGAGGTAGCACCTAGTACAACAATTTTGCTCGAAAACCACCGAAAAACTGCTTCAAAAACTACCAGTTTTGGAATGTTTAGTACCAGGAGAGCATACCACGGAAGAAGTAGCACCTAGTACAACAATTTTGCTCGAAAACCACCGAAAAACTGCTTCAAAAACTACCAGTTTTCGAGTGTTCAGTACCAAAAGAGCATACCACGGAAGAAGTAGCACCTAGTACAACAATTTGGCTCGAAAACCACCGGAAATCTGCTTAAAAAACTACCAGTTTTCGAATGTATAATACCAGGAGAGCATACCACGGAAGAAGTAGCACCTAGTACAACAATTTTGCTCGAAAACCACCGAAAAACTGCTTCAAAAACTACCAGTTTTCGAGTGTTCAGTACCAGAAGAGCATACCACGGAAGAGGTAGCACCTAGTACAGCAATTTTTTCTCCAAAACCACCGGAAATCTGCTTCAAAAACTACCAGTTTTCGAATGTATAGTACCAGAAGAGCATACCACGGAAGAGGTAGCACCTAGTACAGCAATTTTGCTCGAAAACCACCGAAAAACTGCTTCAAAAACTACCAGTTTTTGAATGTATAGTACCAGGAGAGCATACCACGGAAGAAGTAGCACCTAGTACAGCAATTTGGCTCGAAAACCCACGAAAAACTGCTTCAAACACTACCAGTTTTCGAGTGTTCAGTATCTGGAGAGCAAACCACGGAAGAAGTAGCACCTAGTACAACAATTTTGCTCGAAAACCACCGAAAAACTGCTTCAAAAACTACCAGTTTTCAAATGTTCAGTACCAGAAGAGCATACCACGGAAGAGGTAGCACCTAGTACAGCAATTTGGCTGGAAAACCACCGGAAATCTGCTTAAAAAGCAATCAGTTTTCGAATTTATAGTACCAGAAGAGCATACCACGGAAGAAGTAGCACCTAGTACAACAATTTTGCTCGAAAACCACCGAAAAACTGCATCAAAAACTACCAGTTTTCAAATGTATAGTACCAAAAGAGCATACCACGGAAGAAGTAGCACCTAGTACAGCAATTTTGCTCGAAAACCACCGAAAAACTGCTTCAAAAACTACCAGTTTTCGAATGTATAGTACCAGAAGAGCATACCACGGAATAGGTAGCACCTAGTACAGAAATTTGGCTTGAAAACCACCGAAAAACTGCTTCAAAAACTGCCAGTTTTCGAGTGTTCAGTACCAGAAGAGCATACCACGGAAGAAGTAGCACCTAGTACAACAATTTTGCTCGAAAACCACCGGAAATCTGCTTAAAAAGCAACCAGTTTTCGAATGTATAGTACCAGAAGAGCATACCACGGAAGAAGTAGCACCTAGTACAGCAAAATTTCTCGAAAACCACCAAAAAACTGCTTCAAAAACTACCAGTTTTCGAATGTATAGTACCAGAAGAGCATACCACGGAAGAAGTAGCACCTAGTACGGCAAAATTTCTCGAAAACCACCGAAAAACTGCTTCAAAAACTGCCAGTTTTCGAGTGTTCAGTACCAGAAGAGCATACCACGGAAGAAGTAGCACCTAGTACAACAATTTTGCTCGAAAACCACCGGAAATCTGCTTAAAAAGCAACCAGTTTTCGAGTGTTCAGTACCAGAAGAGCATACCACGGAAGAAGTAGCACCTAGTACAACAATTTTGCTCGAAAACCACCGAAAAACTGCTTCAAAAGCAACCAGTTTTCGAATGTATAGTACCAAAAGAGCATACCACGGAAGAAGTAGCACCTAGTACAGCAATTTTGCTCGAAAACCTCCGAAAAACTGCTTCAAAAACTACCAGTTTTCGAATGTATAGTACCAGGAGAGCATACCACGGAATAGGTAGCGCCTAGTACAGCAATTTGGCTTGAAAACCACCGAAAAACTGCTTCAAAAACTGCCAGTTTTCGAGTGTTCAGTACCAGAAGAGCATACCACGGAAGAAGTAGCACCTAGTACAGCAATTTTGCTCGAAAACCACCGGAAATCTGCTTAAAAAGCAACCAGTTTTCGAATGTATAGTACCAGAAGAGCATACCACGGAAGAAGTAGCACCTAGTACAACAATTTTGCTCCAAAACCACCGAAAAACTGCTTCAAAAACTACCAGTTTTCGAATGTATAGTACCAGGAGAGCATACCACGGAAGAAGTAGCACCTAGTACAGCAATTTTGCTCGAAAACCACCAAAAAACTGCTTCAAAAACTACCAGTTTTCGAATGTATAGTACCAGAAGAGCATACCACGGAAGATGTAGCACCTAGTACAGCAATTTGGCTCAAAAACCACCGAAAAACTGCTTCAAAAACTGCCAGTTTTCGAGTGTTCAGTACCAGAAGAGCATACCACGGAAGAAGTAGCACCTAGTACAACAATTTTGCTCGAAAACCACCGGAAATCTGCTTCAAAAACTACCAGTTTTCGAATGTATAGTACCAGAAGAGCATACCACGGAAGAAGTAGCACCTAGTACAACAATTTTGCTCGAAAACCACCGATAAACTGCTTCAAAAACTACCAGTTTTCGAGTGTTCAGTACCAGGAGAGCATACCACGGAAGAAGTAGCACCTAGTACAGCAATTTTGCTCGAAAACCACCAAAAAACTGCTTCAAAAACTACCAGTTTTCGAATGTATAGTACCAGAAGAGCATACCACGGAAGATGTAGCACCTAGTACAGCAATTTGGCTCGAAAACCACCGAAAAACTGCTTTAAAAACTACCAGTTTTCGAGTGTTTAGTACCAAAAGAGCATACCACGGAAGAAGTAGCACCTAGTACATCAATTTTGCTCGAAAACCACCGATAAACTGCTTCAAAAACTACCAGTTTTCGAGTGTTCAGTACCAGGAGAGCATACCACGGAAGAAGTAGCACCTAGTACAGCAATTTTGCTCGAAAACCACCAAAAAACTGCTTCAAAAACTACCAGTTTTCGAATGTATAGTACCAGAAGAGCATACCACGGAAGAAGTAGCACCTAATACAGCAATTTGGCTCGAAAACCACCGAAAACCTGCTTCTAAAACTACCAGTTTTCGAGTGTTCAGTACCAGAAGAGCATACCACGGAAGAGGCTGCATCTAGTACAGCAATTTTGCTCGAAAACCACCGAAAAACTGCTTTTAAAACTACCAGTTTTGGAATGTTTAGTACCAGAAGAGCATACCATGGAACAAATAGCACCTAGTACAGCAATTTTGCTCGAAAACCACCGAAAAACTGCTTCAAAAACTACCAGTTTTCGAGTGTATAGTAGCAGAAGAGCATACCACGGAAGAAGTTGCACCTAGTACAACAAATTTGCTCGAAAACCACCAAAAAACTGCTTCAAAAACTACCAGTTTTGGAATGTATAGTACCAGAAGAGCATACCACGGAAGAGGTAGCACCTAGTACAGCAATTTGGCTCGAAAACCACCGAAAAACTGCTTCAAAAACTACCAGTTTTAGAATGTTTAGTACCAAAAGAGCATACCATGGAAGAGGTAGCACCTAGTACAGAAATTTGGCTCGAAAACCACCGAAAACCTGCTTCTAAAACTACCAGTTTTCGAGTGTTCAGTACCACGAGAGCATACCATGGAAGAAGTAGCACCTAATACAGCAATTTGGCTAAAAAACCACCGAAAAACTGCTTCAAAAACTACCAGTTTTCGAATGTATAGTACCAGAAGAGCATACCACGGAAGAGGTAGCACCTAGTACAACAATTTTGCTCGAAAACCACCGAAAAACTGCTTCAAAAACTACCAGTTTTCGAATGTATAGTACCAGAAGAGCATACCACGGAAGAGGCAGCACCTAGTACAGCAATTTTGCTCGAAAACCACCGAAAACTTGCTACAAAAACTACCAGTTTTCGATTGTATAGTACCAGGAGAGCATACCACGGAAGAAGTTGCACCTAGTACAACAAATTTGCTCGAAAACCACCAAAAAACTGCTTCAAAAACTACCAGTTTTGGAATGTATAGTATCAAGAGAGCATACCACGGAAGTAGTAGCACCTAGTACAACAATTTCGCTCGAAAACCACCGAAAAACTGCTTCAAAAACTACAAGTTTTCGAAAGTATTGTACCAGGAGAGCATACCACGGAAGAAGTAGCACCTAATACAGCAATTTTGCTCGAAAACCACCGCAAAACTGCTTCAAAAACTACCAGTTTTCGAATGTTCAGTACCAGAAAAGCATACCACGGAAGAAGTAGCACCTAGTACAGCAATTTGGCTCGAAAACCACCAAAAAACTGCTTCAAAAACTACCACTTTTCGAGTGTTCAGTACCAGAAGAGCATACCACGGAAGAAGTAGCACCTAGTACAACAATTTTGCTCGAAAACCACCGAAAAACTGCTTCAAAAACTACCAGTTTTCGAATGTATAGTACCAGAAGAGCATACCACGGAAGAGGTAGCACCTAGTACAGCAATTTTGCTCGAAAACCACCAAAAAACTGCTTCAAAAACTACCAGTTTTTGAATGTATAGTAGCAGAAGAGCATACCACGGAAGAAGTTGCACCTAGTACAACAAATTTGCTCGAAAACCACCGAAAAAATGCATCAAAAACTACCAGTTTTCGAATGTATAGTACCAGGAGAGCATACCACGAAAGAAGTAGCACCTAATACATCAATTTTGCTCGAAAACCACCGAAAAACTGCTTCAAAAACTACCAGTTTTCGAATGTATAGTACCAGGAGAGCATACCACGGAAGAAGTAGCACCTAGTACAGCAATTTGGCTCGAAAACCACCGAAAAACTGCTTCAAAAACTACCAGTTTTCGAGTGTTCAGTACCACGAGAGCATACCACGGAAGAAGTAGCACCTAGTACAACAATTTTGCTCGAAAACCACCGAAAAACTGCTTCAAAAACTACCAGTTTTCGAGTGTTCAGTACCACGAGAGCATACCACGGAAGAAGCAGCACCTAGTACATCAATTTTGCTCGAAAACCACCGAAAAACTGCTTCAAAAACTACCAGTTTTCGAATGTATAGTACCAGAAGAGCATACCACGGAAGAAGTAGCACCTAGTACAACAATTTTGCTCCAAAACCACCGAAAAACTGCTTCAAAAACTACCAGTTTTCGAATGTATAGTACCAGAAGAGCATACCACGGAAGAAGTAGCACCTAGTACAGCAAAATTTCTCGAAAACCATCGAAAAACTGCTTCAAAAACTACCAGTTTTCGAATGTATAGTACCAGGAGAGCATACCACGGAAGAAGTAGCACCTAGTACAGCAATTTGGCTCGAAAACCACCAAAAAACTGCTTCAAAAACTACCAGTTTTCGAGTGTTCAGTACCAGAAGAGCATACCACGGAAGAAGTAGCACCTAGTACAACAATTTTGCTCGAAAACCACCGAAAAACTGCTTCAAAAACTACCAGTTTTCGAATGTATAGTACCAGAAGAGCATACCACGGAAGAGGTAGCACCTAGTACAGCAATTTTGCTCGAAAACCACCGAAAAACTGCTTCAAAAACTACCAGTTTTCGAGTGTTCAGTACAAAAAAAGCACACCACGGAAGAAGTAGCACCTAGTACAACAATTTTGCTCGAAAACCACCGAAAACCTGCTTCAAAAACTACCAGTTTTCGAATGTATAGTACCAGAAGAGCATACCACGGAAGAAGTAGCACCTAGTACAGCAATTTGGCTCGAAAACCACCGATAAACTGCTTCAAAAACTACCAGTTTTCGAGTGTTCAGTACCAGAAGAGCATTCCATAGAAAAAGTAGCACCTAGTATAGTATTTTGCTCGAAAACCACCGAAAAACCGGTTTAAAAAACTACCAGTTTTGAAATGTATAGTACCAGGAGAGCATACCACGGAAGAAGTAGCACCTAGTACAGCAATTTGGCTCGAAAACCACCGCAAAACTGCTTCAAAAACTACAAGTGTTCGATTGTATAGTACCAGGAGAGCATACCACGGAAGAGGTAGCACCTAATAGAGCAATTTTGCTCGAAAACCACCGAAAACCTGCTTCAAAAACTACCAGTTTTGGAATGTATAGTAACAGAAAAGCATACCACGGAAGAAGTAGCACCTAATACAGCAATTTTGCTCGAAAACCACCGAAAAACTGCTTCAAAAACTACAAGTTTTCGAATGTATAGTACCAGGAGAGCATACCACGGAAGAAGTAGCACCTAATACAGCAATTTTGCTCGAAAACCACCGAAAAACTGCTTCAAAAACTACCAGTTTTCGAATGTATAGTACCAGGAGAGCATACCACGGAAGAAGTAGCACCTTGTACAGCAATTTTGCTCGAAAACCACCGAAAAACTGCTTCAAAAACTACCAGTTTTCAAATGTTCAGTACCAGAAGAGCATACCACGGAAGAGGTAGCACCTAGTACAGCAATTTGGCTGGAAAACCACCGGAAATCTGCTTAAAAAGCAATCAGTTTTCGAATTTATAGTACCAGAAGAGCATACCACGGAAGAAGTAGCACCTAGTACAACAATTTTGCTCGAAAACCACCGAAAAACTGCATCAAAAACTACCAGTTTTCAAATGTATAGTACCAAAAGAGCATACCACGGAAGAAGTAGCACCTAGTACAGCAATTTTGCTCGAAAACCACCGAAAAACTGCTTCAAAAACTACCAGTTTTCGAATGTATAGTACCAGAAGAGCATACCACGGAATAGGTAGCACCTAGTACAGCAATTTGGCTTGAAAACCACCGAAAAACTGCTTCAAAAACTGCCAGTTTTCGAGTGTTCAGTACCAGAAGAGCATACCACGGAAGAAGTAGCACCTAGTACAACAATTTTGCTCGAAAACCACCGGAAATCTGCTTAAAAAGCAACCAGTTTTCGAATGTATAGTACCAGAAGAGCATACCACGGAAGAAGTAGCACCTAGTACAGCAAAATTTCTCGAAAACCACCAAAAAACTGCTTCAAAAACTACCAGTTTTCGAATGTATAGTACCAGAAGAGCATACCACGGAAGAAGTAGCACCTAGTACAGCAATTTTGCTCGAAAACCACCGAAAAACTGCTTCAAAAACTGCCAGTTTTCGAGTGTTCAGTACCAGAAGAGCATACCACGGAAGAAGTAGCACCTAGTACAACAATTTTGCTCGAAAACCACCGGAAATCTGCTTAAAAAGCAACCAGTTTTCGAGTGTTCAGTACCAGAAGAGCATACCACGGAAGAAGTAGCACCTAGTACAACAATTTTGCTCGAAAACCACCGAAAAACTGCTTCAAAAGCAACCAGTTTTCGAATGTATAGTACCAAAAGAGCATACAACGGAAGAAGTAGCACCTAGTACAGCAATTTTGCTCGAAAACCACCGAAAAACTGCTTCAAAAACTACCAGTTTTCGAATGTATAGTACCAGGAGAGCACACCACGGAATAGGTAGCGCCTAGTACAGCAATTTGGCTTGAAAACCACCGAAAAACTGCTTCAAAAACTGCCAGTTTTCGAGTGTTCAGTACCAGAAGAGCATACCACGGAAGAAGTAGCACCTAGTACAACAATTTTGCTCGAAAACCACCGGAAATCTGCTTAAAAAGCAACCAGTTTTCGAATGTATAGTACCAGAAGAGCATACCACGGAAGAAGTAGCACCTAGTACAACAATTTTGCTCGAAAACCACCGAAAAACTGCTTCAAAAACTACCAGTTTTCGAATGTATAGTACCAGGAGAGCATACCACGGAAGAAGTAGCACCTAGTACAGCAATTTTGCTCGAAAACCACCAAAAAACTGCTTCAAAAACTACCAGTTTTCGAATGTATAGTACCAGAAGAGCATACCACGGAAGATGTAGCACCTAGTACAGCAATTTGGCTCGAAAACCACCGAAAAACTGCTTCAAAAACTGCCAGTTTTCGAGTGTTCAGTACCAGAAGAGCATACCACGGAAGAAGTAGCACCTAGTACAACAATTTTGCTCGAAAACCACCGGAAATCTGCTTAAAAAGCAACCAGTTTTCGAATGTATAGTACCAGAAGAGCATACCACGGAAGAAGTAGCACCTAGTACAACAATTTTGCTCGAAAACCACCGATAAACTGCTTCAAAAACTACCAGTTTTCGAGTGTTCAGTACCAGGAGAGCATACCACGGAAGAAGTAGCACCTAGTACAGCAATTTTGCTCGAAAACCACCAAAAAACTGCTTCAAAAACTACCAGTTTTCGAATGTATAGTACCAGAAGAGCATACCACGGAAGATGTAGCACCTAGTACAGCAATTTGGCTCGAAAACCACCGAAAAACTGCTTCAAAAACTACCAGTTTTCGAGTGTTTAGTACCAAAAGAGCATACCACGGAAGAAGTAGCACCTAGTACATCAATTTTGCTCGAAAACCACCGATAAACTGCTTCAAAAACTACCAGTTTTCGAGTGTTCAGTACCAGGAGAGCATACCACGGAAGAAGTAGCACCTAGTACAGCAATTTTGCTCGAAAACCACCAAAAAACTGCTTCAAAAACTACCAGTTTTCGAATGTATAGTACCAGAAGAGCATACCACGGAAGAAGTAGCACCTAATACAGCAATTTGGCTCGAAAACCACCGAAAACCTGCTTCTAAAACTACCAGTTTTCGAGTGTTCAGTACCAGAAGAGCATACCACGGAAGAGGCTGCACCTAGTACAGCAATTTTGCTCGAAAACCACCGAAAAACTGCTTTTAAAACTACCAGTTTTGGAATGTTTAGTACCTAAAGAGCATACCATGGAACAAATAGCACCTAGTACAGCAATTTTGCTCGAAAACCACCGAAAAACTGCTTCAAAAACTACCAGTTTTCGAGTGTATAGTAGCAGAAGAGCATACCACGGAAGAAGTTGCACCTAGTACAACAAATTTGCTCGAAAACCACCAAAAAACTGCTTCAAAAACTACCAGTTTTGGAATGTATAGTACCAGAAGAGCATACCATGGAAGAGGTAGCACCTAGTACAGCAATTTGGCTCGAAAACCACCGAAAAACTGCTTCAAAAACTACCAGTTTTAGAATGTTTAGTACCAAAAGAGCATACCATGGAAGAGGTAGCACCTAGTACAGAAATTTGGCTCGAAAACCACCGAAAACCTGCTTCTAAAACTACCAGTTTTCGAGTGTTCAGTACCACGAGAGCATACCATGGAAGAAGTAGCACCTAATACAGCAATTTGGCTAAAAAACCACCGAAAAACTGCTTCAAAAACTACCAGTTTTCGAATGTATAGTACCAGAAGAGCATACCACGGAAGAGGTAGCACCTAGTACAGCAATTTGGCTCGAAAACCACCGAAAAAACTGCTTCAATAACTACCAGTTTTCGAATGTATAGTACCAGAAGAGCATACCACGGAAGAGGCAGCACCTAGTACAGCAATTTTGCTCGAAAACCACCGAAAACTTGCTACAAAAACTACCAGTTTTCGATTGTATAGTACCAGGAGAGCATACCACGGAAGAAGTTGCACCTAGTAGAACAAATTTGCTCGAAAACCACCAAAAAACTGCTTCAAAAACTACCAGTTTTGGAATGTATAGTATCAAGAGAGCATACCACGGAAGTAGTAGCACCTAGTACAACAATTTCGCTCGAAAACCACCGAAAAACTGCTTCAAAAACTACAAGTTTTCGAAAGTATTGTACCAGGAGAGCATACCACGGAAGAAGTAGCACCTAATACAGCAATTTTGCTCGAAAACTACCGAAAAACTGCTTCAAAAACTACCAGTTTTCGAATGTTCAGTACCAGAAAAGCATACCACGGAAGAAGTAGCACCTAGTACAGCAATTTGGCTCGAAAACCACCAAAAAACTGCTTCAAAAACTACCACTTTTCGAGTGTTTAGTACCAGAAGAGCATACCACGGAACAAGTAGCACCTAGTACAACAATTTTGCTCGAAAACCACCGAAAAACTGCTTCAAAAACTACCAGTTTTCGAATGTATAGTACCAGAAGAGCACACCACGGAAGAGGTAGCACCTAGTACAGCAATTTTGCTCGAAAACCACCAAAAAACTGCTTCAAAAACTACCAGTTTTTGAATGTATAGTAGCAGAAGAGCATACCACGGAAGAAGTTGCACCTAGTACAACAAATTTGCTCGAAAACCACCGAAAAACTGCATCAAAAACTACCAGTTTTCGAATGTATAGTACCAGGAGAGCATACCACGAAAGAAATAGCACCTAATACATCAATTTTGCTCGAAAACCACCGAAAAACTGCTTCAAAAACTACCAGTTTTCGAATGTATAGTACCAGGAGAGCATACCACGGAAGAAGTAGCACCTAGTACAGCAATTTGGCTCGAAAACCACCGAAAAACTGCTTCAAAAACTACCAGTTTTCGAGTGTTCAGTACCACGAGAGCATACCACGGAAGAAGTAGCACCTAGTACAACAATTTCGCTCGAAAACCACCGAAAAACTGCTTCAAAAACTACCAGTTTTCGAGTGTTCAGTACCACGAGAGCATACCACGGAAGAAGCAGCACCTAGTACATCAATTTTGCTCGAAAACCACCGAAAAACTGCTTCAAAAACTACCAGTTTTCGAATGTATAGTACCAGAAGAGCATACCACGGAAGAAGTAGCACCTAGTACAACAATTTTGCTCCAAAACCACCGAAAAACTGCTTCAAAAACTACCAGTTTTCGAATGTATAGTACCAGAAGAGCATACCACGGAAGAAGTAGCACCTAGTACAGCAAAATTTCTCGAAAACCATCGAAAAACTGCTTCAAAAACTACCAGTTTTCGAATGTATAGTACCAGGAGAGCCTACCACGGAAGAAGTAGCACCTAGTACAGCAATTTGGCTCGAAAACCACCAAAAAACTGCTTCAAAAACTACCAGTTTTCGAATGTATAGTACCAGAAGAGCATACCACGGAAGAGGTAGCACCTAGTACAGCAATTTGGCTCGAAAACCACCGAAAAACTGCTTCAAAAACTACCAGTATTCGAGTGTTCAGTACGAAAAAAGCACACCACGGAAGAAGTAGCACTAGTACAAACAATTTTGCTCGAAAACCACCGAAAACCTGCTTCAAAAACTACCAGTTTTCGAATGTATAGTACCAGAAGAGCATACCACGGAAGAAGTAGCACCTAGTACAGCAATTTGGCTCGAAAACCACCGAAAAACTGCTTCAAAAACTACCAGTTTTCGAGTGTTCAGTACCAGAAGAGCATTCCATAGAAAAAGTAGCACCTAGTATAGTATTTTGCTCGAAAACCACCGAAAAACCGGTTTAAAAAACTACCAGTTTTGAAATGTATAGTACCAGGAGAGCATACCACGGAAGAAGTAGCACCTAGTACAGCAATTTGGCTCGAAAACCACCGCAAAACTGCTTCAAAAACTACAAGTGTTCGATTGTATAGTACCAAGGAGAGCATACCACGAAGAGGTAGCACCTAATAGAGCAATTTTGCTCGAAAACCACCGAAAACCTGCTTCAAAAACTACCAGTTTTGGAATGTATAGTAACAGAAAAGCATACCACGGAAGAAGTAGCACCTAATACAGCAATTTTGCTCGAAAACCACCGAAAAACTGCTTCAAAAACTACAAGTTTTCGAATGTATAGTACCAGGAGAGCATACCACGGAAGAAGTAGCACCTAATACAGCAATTTTGCTCGAAAACCACCGAAAAACTGCTTCAAAAACTACCAGTTTTCGAATGTATAGTACCAGGAGAGCATACCACGGAAGGAGTAGCACCTAGTACAGCAATTTTGCTCGAAAACCACCGAAAAACTGCTTCAAAAACTACCAGTTTTCGAGTGTTCAGTACCACGAGAGCATACCATGGAAGAGTTAGCACCTAATACAGCAATTTTGCTCGAAAACCACCGAAAAACTGCTTCAAAAACTACCAGTTTTCGAATGTATAGTACCAGAAGAGCATACCACGGAAGAAGTAGCACCTAGTACAGCAATTTTGCTCGAAAACCACCAAAAAACTGCTTTTAAAACTACCAGTTTTCAAATGTATAGTACCAGTAGAGAATACCACGGAAGAGGTAGCACCTAGTACAGCAATTTTGCTCGAAAACCACCGAAAAACTGCATCAAAAACTACCAGTTTTCGAATGTATAGTACCAGGAGAGCATACCACGGAAGAAGTAGCACCTAGTACAACAATTTTGCTCGAAAACCACCGAAAAGCTGCTTCAAAAACTACCAGTTTCCAAATGTATAGTACAAGGAGAGCATACCACGGAAGAAGTAGCACCTAGTACAGCAATTTTGCTCGAAAACCACCGAAAAACTGCTTCAAAACTACCAGTTTTCGAATGTATAGTACCAGGAGAGCATACCACGGAAGAAGTATCACCTAGTACAGCAATTTGGCTCGAAAACCACCGAAAAACTGCTTCACAAACTACCAGTTTTCGAATGTATAGTACCAGAAGAGCATACCACGGAAGAAGTAGCACCTAGTACAGCAATTTTGCTCGAAAACCACCGAAAAACTGCTTCAAAAACTACCAGTTTTCGAATGTATAGTACCAGAAGAGCATACCACGGAAGAGGTAGCACCTAGTACAACAATTTTGCTCGAAAACCACCGAAAAACTGCATCAAAAACTACAAGTTTTCGAGTGTTCAGTACCAGGAGAGCATACCAAGGAAGAAGTAGCACCTAGTACAGCCATTTTTTTCGAAAACCACCGAAAAACTGCTTCAAAAACTACCAGTTTTCGAGAGTTCAGTACCAGGAGAGCATACCACGGAAGAAGTAGCACCTAGTACAACAATTTTGCTCAAAAACCACCGAAAAACTGCTTCAAAAAATACCAGTTTTCGAATGTATAGTACCAAGAGAGCATACCACGGAAGAAGTAGCACCTAGTACAGCAATTTTGCTCGAAAACCACCGAAAAACTGCTTCAAAACCTACCAGTTTTCGAATGAATAGTACCAGGAGAGCATACCACGGAAGAAGTAGCACCTAGTGCAGCAATTTTGCTCGAAAACCACCGAAAAACTGCTTCAAAAACTACCAGTTTTCGAGTGTTCAGTACGAGCAGAGCATACCACAGAAGAAGTAGCACCTAGTACAGCAATTTTGCTCGAAAACCACCGAAAAACTGCTTCAAAAACTACCAGTTTTCGAGTGTTCAGTACCAAAAGAGCATACCACGGAAGAAGTAACACCTAGTACAGCAATTTTGCTCGAAAACCACCGAAAATCTGCTTCAAAAACTACAAGTTTTCGAAAGTATAGTACCAAGAGAGCATACCACGGAAGAGGTAGCACCTAGTACAGCAATTTTGCTCGAAAACCACCGAAAACCTGCTTCAAAAACTACAAGTTTTCGAATGTATAGTACCAGAAGAGCATACCACGGAAGAGGTAGTACCTAGTACAGCAATTTTGCTCGAAAACCACCGAAAAACTGCTTCAAAAACTACCAGTTTTCGAATGTATAGTACCAGAAGAGCATACCACGGAAGAAGTAGCACCTAGTACAGCAATTTTGCTCGAAAACCACCGAAAAACTGCTTCAAAAACTACAAGTTTTCGAATGTATAGTACCAGGAGAGCATACCACGGAAGAAGTAGCACCTAGTACAGCAATTTTGCTCGAAAACCACCGAAAAACTGCTTCAAAAACTACCAGTTTTCGAATGTATAGTACCAGGAGAGCATACCACGGAAGAAGTAGCACCTAGTACAGCAATTTTGCTCGAAAACCACCGAAAAACTGCTTCAAAAACTACAAGTGTTCGAATGTTCAGTACCAGAAGAGCATACCACGGAAGAAGTATAACCTAGTACAGCAATTTTGCTCGAAAACCACCGAAAAGCTGCTTCAAAAACTACCAGTTTCCAAATGTATAGTACCAGGAGAGCATACCACGGAAGAAGTAGCACCTAGTACAGCAATTTTGCTCGAAAACCACCGAAAAACTGCTTCAAAAACTACCAGTTTTCGAGTGGGCAGTACCAGAAGAGCATACCACGGAAGAAGTAGCACCTAGTACAGAAATTTGGTCGAAAACCACCGAAAAACTGCTTCAAAAACTACCAGTTTTTGAATGTATAGTACCAGGAGAGCATACCACGGAAGAGGTAGCACCTAGTACAGCAATTTTTCTCGAAAACCACCGAAAAACTGCTTCAAAAACTACCAGTTCTCGAATGTATAGTACCAGGAGAGCATACCACGGAAGAGGTAGCACCTAGTACAACAATTTTGCTCGAAAACCACCGAAAAACTAGATCAAAAACTACCAGTTTTGGAATGTATAGTACCAGAAGAGCATACCACGGAAGAAGTAGCACCTAGTACAGCAATTTTGCTCGAAAACCACCGAAAAACTGCTTCACAAACTACCAGTTTTCGAATGTACAGTACCAAGAGAGCATACCACGGAATAGGTTGCTTCTAGTACAGCAATTTTGCTCGAAAACCACCGAAAAACTGCTTCAAAAACTACAAGTTTTCGAATGTATAGTACAAGGAGAGTGTACCACGGAAGAGGTAGCACCTAGTACAGCAATTTTGCTCGAAAACCACCGAAAAACTGCTTCAAAAACTACCAGTTTTTGAATGTATAGTACAAGGAGAGCATACCACGGAAGAAGTAGCACCTAGTACAGCAATTTTGCTCGAAAACCACCGAAAAACTGCTTCAAAACTACCAGTTTTCGAATGTATAGTACCAGGAGAGCATATCACGGAAGAAGTATCACCTAGTACAGCAATTTTGCTCGAAAACCACCGAAAAACTGCTTCACAAACTACCAGTTTTCGAATGTACAGTACCAAGAGAGCATACCACGGAATAGGTTGCTTCTAGTACAGCAGTTTTGCTCGAAAACCACCGAAAAACTGCTTCAAAAACTACCAGTTTTCGAATGTATAGTACCAGGAGAGCATACCACGGAAGAAGTAGCACCTAGTACAGCAATTTGGCTCGAAAACTACCGAAAAACTGCTTCAAAAACTACCAGTATTCGAGTGTTCAGTACCAGGAGCGAATACCATGGAAGAAGTAGCACCTAGTACAGCAATTTGGCTCGAAAACCACCGAAAAACTGCTTCAAAACTACCAGTTTTCGAATGTATAGTACAAGAAGAGTATACCACGGAAGAGGTAGCACCTAGTACAGCAATTTTGCTCGAAAACCACCGAAAAACTGCTTCAAAAACTACCAGTTTTCGAATGTATAGTACCAGGAGAGCATACCACGGAAGAGGTAGCACCTAGTACATCAATTTTGCTCGAAAACCACCGAAAAACTGCTTCAAAACTACCAGTTTTCGAATGTATAGTACCAGGAGAGCATACCACGGAAGAAGTATCACCTAGTACAGCAATTTTGCTCGAAAACCACCGAAAAACTGCTTCACAAACTACCAGTTTTCGAATGTATAGTACCAAGAGAGCATACCACGGAAGAAGTAGCACCTAGTACAGCAATTTTGCTCGAAAACCACCGAAAAACTGCTTCAAAAACTACCAGTTTTCGAGTGTTCAGTACGAGCAGAGCATACCACAGAAGAAGTAGCACCTAGTACAGCAATTTTGCTCGAAAACCACTGAAAATCTGCTTCAAAAACTACCAGTTTTCGAGTGTTCAGTACCAGAAGAGCATACCACGGAAGAAGTAACACCTAGTACAGCAATTTTGCTCGAAAACCACCGAAAATCTGCTTCAAAAACTACCAGTTTTCGAAAGTATAGTACAAAGAGAGCATACCACGGAAGAAGTAGCACCTAGTACAGCAATTTTGCTCGAAAACCACCGAAAAGCTGCTTCAAAAACTACCAGTTTTCGAATGTATAGTACCAGAAGAGCATACCACGGAAGAAGTAGCACCTAGTACAGCAATTTTGCTCGAAAACCACCGAAAAACTGCTTCAAAAACTACAAGTTTTCGAATGTATAGTACCAGAAGAGCATACCACGGAAGAGGTGGAACCTAGTACAGCAATTTTGCTCGAAAACCACCGAAAAACTGCTTCAAAAACTACCAGTTTTTGAATGTATAGTACCAGGAGAGCATACCACGGAAGAAGTAGCACCTAGTACAGCAATTTTGCTCGAAAACCACCGAAAAACTGCTTCAAAAACTACCAGTTTTCGAGTGTTCAGTACGAGCAGAGCATACCACAGAAGAAGTAGCACCTAGTACAGCAATTTTGCTCGAAAACCACTTAAAATCTGCTTCAAAAACTACCAGTTTTCGAGTGTTCAGTACCAGAAGAGCATACCACGGAAGAAGTAACACCTAGTACAGCAATTTTGCTCGAAAACCACCGAAAAACTGCTTCAAAAACTACAAGTTTTCGAATGTATAGTACCAGAAGAGCATACCATGGAAGAAGTAGCACCTAGTACAGCAATTTTGCTCGAAAACCACCGAAAAACTGCTTCAAAAACTACCAGTTTTCGAATGTATAGTACCAAGAGAGCATACCACGGAATAGGTAGCTTCTAGTACAGCAATTTTGCTCGAAAACCACCGAAAAACTGCTTCAAAAACTACCAGTTTTCGAGTGTTCAGTACGAGCAGAGCATACCACAGAAGAAGTAGCACCTAGTACAGCAATTTTGCTCGAAAACCATTGAAAATCTGCTTCAAAAACTACCAGTTTTCGAGTGTTCAGTACCAGAAGAGCATACCACGGAAGAAGTAACACCTAGTACAGCAATTTGGCTCGAAAACCACCGAAAAACTGCTTCAAAAACTACAAGTTTTCGAATGTATAGTACCAGAAGAGCATACCACGGAAGAGGTAGCACCTAGTACAGCAATTTTGCTCGAAAACCACCGAAAAACTGCTTCAAAAACTACCAGTTTTCGAATGTATAGTACCAGGAGAGTATACCACGGAAGAAGTTGCACCTAGTACAGCAATTTTGCTCGAAAACCACCGAAAACTGCTTCACAAACTACCAGTTTTCGAATGTATAGTACCAAGAGAGCATACCACGGAATAGGTTGCTTCTAGTACAGCAATTTTGCTCGAAAACCACCGAAAAACTGCTTCAAAAACTACAAGTTTTCGAATGTATAGTACAAGGAGAGTATACCACGGAAGAAGTAGCACCTAGTACAGCAATTTTGCTCGAAAACCACCGAAAAACTGCTTCAAAAACTACCAGTTTTTGAATGTATAGTACCAGGAGAGCATACCACGGAAGAGGTAGCACCTAGTACAACAATTTTGCTAGAAAACCACCGAAAAACTGCTTCAAAAGCTACCAGTTTTCGAATGTATAGTACCAGAAGAGCATACCACGGAAGAAGTATAACCTAGTACAGCAATTTTGCTCGAAAACCACCGAAAAGCTGCTTCAAAAACTACCAGTTTCCAAACGTATAGTACCAGGAGAGCATACCACGGAAGAAGTAGCACCTAGTACAGCAATTTTGCTCGAAAACCACCGAAAAACTGCTTCAAAAACTACCAGTTTTCGAGTGTGCAGTACCAGAAGAGCATACCACGGAAGAAGTAGCACCTAGTACAGAAATTTGGTCGAAAACCACCGAAAAACTGCTTCAAAAACTACCAGTTTTTGAATGTATAGTACCAGGAGAGCATACCACGGAAGAGGTAGCACCTAGTACAGCAATTTTTCTCGAAAACCACCGAAAAACTGCTTCAAAAACTATTAGTTTTCGAATGTATAGTACCAGAAGAGCATACCACGGAAGAGGTAGCACCTAGTACAACAATTTTGCTCGAAAACCACCGAAAAACTAGATCAAAAACTACCAGTTTTGGAATGTATAGTACCAGAAGAGCATACCACGGAAGAAGTAGCACCTAGTACAGCAATTTTGCTCGAAAACCACCGAAAAGCTGCTTCAAAAACTACCAGTTTCCAAATGTATAGTACCAGTAGAGCATACCACGGAAGAAGTAGCACCTAGTACAGCAATTTCGCTCGAAAACCACCGAAAAACTGCTTCAAAAACTACCAGTTTTCGAATGTATAGTACCAGAAGAGCATACCACGAAAGAGGTAGCACCTAGTACAGCAATTTTGCTCGAAAACCACCGAAAAGCTGCTTCAAAAACTACCAGTTTCCAAATGTATAGTACCAGTAGAGCATACCACGGAAGAAGTAGCACCTAGTACAGCAATTTTGCTCGAAAACCACCGAAAAACTGCTTCAAAAACTACCAGTTTTCGTATGTATAGTACCAGAAGAGCATACCACGGCAGAAGTAGCACCTAGTACGGCAATTTTGCTCGAAAACCACCGAAAAACTGCTTCAAAAACTACCAGTTTTCGAGTGTTCAGTACGAGCAGAGCATACCACAGAAGAAGTAGCACCTAGTACAGCAATTTTGCTCGAAAACCACCAAAAAACTGCTTCAAAAACTACCAGTTTTCGAATGTATAGTACCAGAAGAGCATACCACGGAAGAAGTAGCACCTAGTACAGCAATTTTGCTCGAAAACCACCGAAAAACTGCTTCAAAAACTACCAGTTTTCGATTGTATAGTATCAGAAGAGCATACCACGGAAGAGGTGGAACCTAGTACAGCAACTTTGCTCGAAAACCACCGAAAAACTGCTTCAAAACCTACCAGTTTTCGAATGTATAGTACCAAGAGAGCATACCACGGAAGAAGTAGCACCTAGTACAACAACTTTGCTCGAAAACCACCGAAAAACTGCTTAAAAAACTACCAGTTTTCGAACGTTCAGTACCAGAAGAGCATACCACGGAAGAAGTATAACCTAGTACAGCAATTTGGCTCGAAAACCACCGAAAAACTGCTTCAAAAACTACCAATTTTCGAATGTATAGTACCAGAAGAGCATACCACGGAAGAAGTAGCACCTAGTACAGCAATTTTGCTCGAAAACCACCGAAAAACTGCTTCAAAAACTACCAGTTTAGGAATGTATAGTACCAGGAGAGCATACCACGGAAGAAGTACTACCTAGTACAGCAATTTTGCTCGAAAACCACCGAAACGCTGCTTCAAAAACTACCAGTTTTCGAATGTATAGTACCAGAAGAGCATACCACGGAATAGGTTGCTTCTAGTACAGCAATTTTGCTCGAAAACCACCGAAAAACTGCTTCAAAAACTACCAGTTTTCGAATGTATAGTACCAGGAGAGCATACCATGGAAGAGGTAGCACCTAGTACAGCAATTTTGCTCGAAAACCACCGAAAAACTGCTTCAAAAACTACCAGTTTTCGAATGTATAGTACCAGGAGAGCAAACCAAGGAAGAAGTAGCACCTAGTACAGCAATTTTGCTCGAAAACCACCGAAAAACTGCTTCAAAAACTACCAGTTTTCGAGTGTTCAGTTCCAGAAGAGCATACCACGGAAGAGGTAGCACCTAGTACAGCAATTTTGCTCGAAAACCACCAAAAAACTGCTTCAAAAACTACCAGTTCTCGAAAGTATAGTACCAGGAGAGCATACCACGGAAGAAGTAGCACCTAGTACAGCCATGTTGCTCGAAAACCACCAAAAAACTGCTTCAAAAACTACCAGTTTTCGAATGTATAGTACCAGGAGAGCATATCACGGAAGAGGTGGAACCTAGTACAGCAATTTTTTTCGAAAACCACCGAAAAACTGCTTCAAAAACTACCAGTTTTCGAGTGTTCAGTACCAGAAGAGCATACCACGGAAGAAGTAGCACCTAGTACAGCAATTTTGCTCGAAAACCACCGAAAAACTGCATCAAAAACTACCAGTTTTCGAATGTATAGTACCAGAAGAGCATACCACGGAAGAGGTAGCACCTAGTACAACAACTTTGCTCGAAAACCACCGAAAAACTGCTTCAAAAACTACCAGTTTTCGAATGTATAGTACCAGGAGAGCATACCACGGAAGAGGTGGAACCTAGTACAGCAATTTTTTTCGAAAACCACCGAAAAACTGCTTCAAAAACTACCAGTTTTCGAGTGTTCAGTACCACGAGAGCATACCACGGAAGAAGCAGCACCTAGTACAGCAATTTTGCTCGAAAACCACCGAAAAACTGCTTCCAAAACTACCAGTTTTTGAATGTATAGTACCAGAAGAGCATACCACGGAAGAGGTAGCACCTAGTACAACAATTTTGCTCGAAAACCACCGAAAAACTGCTTCAAAAACTACCAGTTTAGGAATGTATAGTACCAGAAGAGCATACCACGGAGGAAGTAGCACCTAGTACAACAATTTTGCTCGAAAACCACCGAAAAGCTGCTTCAAAACTACCAGTTTTCGATTGTTCAGTACCAGAAGAGCATACCACGGAAGAGGTAGCACCTAGTACAGCAATTTTGCTCGAAAACCACCGAAAACCTGCTTCAAAACTACCAGTGTTGGGAGTAGCGTCGGATGGTTCAATAAAATATGAGACACTTTTTAAATCTCCTTACGCCGCGTGGTTTCGCACTCGCGTTAGTGTGTGCGTGTGCGTGCGCGCGATAAAAAACTGTAGATAAAAACTTGTCTGCTTTTATTCTGTGATCCTTTCTCTTTTACTTATCTCTCGCTACTACTCGGGTTTGAGAAGCGTTCTCCCACATCAGCCCGATCGCCGTCAGCGGTACGTTGCCAGTGCCGTTTACTAGCTCTAATCCACTTCTCTCGCGGTCGTACGCAACACCCCTACCCGTAATTCTGGTAGAGTCCTATCGTCCAGTGTTACAATTAACTTCTATGACCGCTAAGTTACAAGTAGCGCGCTTAAACGTTCCGCTTTTTGTCCGTACCCATGCCTGCCGGCATCTTCCGTCTTTTGATACAATTATATCTTCTACTATCCCGCGAACCCACAACTTCCTGAACTTTCCCTCTACTACGTATACTAAATCACCTTTTTCTAGTGGTCTTGATTCGCCAAACCATTTTACGCGTTGATTTATCGTAGGAACGTATTCTTTAACCCATCGCTGCCAGATGGTCTCGGCGTACAGCTGCGATCGACGATAGGCGTCGCGCAAAGCCTCAGCGGGATGGGGGATTGGGGGAAGGAGGAATGGTTCGCCCGGTGAAACTCCTCTCAGGAAATTATTAGGACACAATCCATCCGATATCTCGTCAGCCATGTATGTCAAAGGACGCGAGTTAACCATGTCCTCTGCTTCGGCGATCGTGGTTAACAGCAGTTCGTCCGTCAATCGAGCACCTTCTTGGAGGACCAGCAACGCTGCTTTTACCGTCCTCACAAGTCGCTCCCAGGAGCCACCCATATGTGGTGTTCCCGGCGGGATGAATCGCCATGTTGTCCTCGCGTCCGTCAGTCTCTCGGCGCACTCGGCATCAATAGTCCGCAACCTTTCGATGATTTCTTTACTGGCTGCCTTCAGGTTGGTCCCATTATCTGAAAAGAACTCAGAAGGTGGTCCACGACGACAAACGAATCGTCGAATGGCCATAAGACACGATGACGCACTGAGATCAGAGGCAACCTCTAAATGTACGGCCCGGATTGCTAGACAAGTGAACAGCACGATCCACCTTTTCCGACGGCTACGTCCCACTACGACCTCAACCGGACCAAAATAATCCACTCCCACACTACTAAAGGGTCGCATGATACTGGGGACTCTCTCACTTGGTAACTGTGCCATTCTTGGAGTCGTAGGACGATTCCGGTTAACTTTACACCAAATGCAGCTACTGGAAACTCTCTGCACTGCAGCGTTGATGTTGGGTATAAAATACCGTTGCCGAAGATCGTTCTTTACTGCCTCCCGGAAGGCATGCCCGTGACTTTCGTGATACCATTGAATTAGTCTTTTAGTTACCTCGTGTTCTTTCGGCAATATAATCGGGAATCTGAGATTGAACGGTAGTGTGTCAGCGGTCATCGCTCTGCCTTCCATCCGAATGATTCCGTCTCCATCGATTAATGGTGTCAGCCGGTACAACACGCTGGACTTCTCAACCTGATGCCACTTATTTAAAGGTTGATCTTTGTTTCGATATAACACTTTCAGCTCGTCGCCATAAGCCTCTGCTTGAGCAACTCGTATCAGAATACATTCTGCTTTATGAAACTCTTCTTGCTTCAATGGAACTCTAACCACCTTCGTCTCGATTGGGATAATTTTCTTTTTCTGCTCCATCGTTGGTACCAATGTTTCTATTTCCAATTTGTTTCGCTTCTTTCTGCAATTGGATATGAATCTTAGCGTACAGGCAACTGTTCGAACTAACACGGTCCATTTGCTTATTCTTGACACATCAATAATTGGTTCTTGTATTTTCACGTCATGGAATAAATGGATTGCTCGAATTTCTTCGCTTACGTTCGCGCAAATTTGTGGTTGTTCTGGCCACGTCGATTCATCGCCGTATAAAAATTCGGGACCCCTTTGCCACATACTCTCACGATCAAAACACCATTCTTTGCTTGGTTTCGTTAGTTTGTCGGCCACATTTACATTTGACGGAACCCAACGCCAGTCAGTTACTTTGGTCAGGTCTAGAATTTCTCTGATGCAAAATGCGACGAACGGCTTATATCGATGTTGATCAGAACGGATCCACGACAACACTGTTCTGGAATCGCACCAAAGAAACTGCTTCGTGATTGTAAACCTGTGCAACTCGCCAACTGTCTTTAGTAATCTGGCGCCAAGCACTGCCGCACAAAGTTCCAACTGTGGAATGGTCCTTTGTTTTATCGGTGCCACTTTAGACTTACTCATCACCAAACTGCATCTTACTTCTCCTTCAAATACACTCCGAAAGTACGCCACGCACCCATATGCAGATTGACTTGCATCCGTAAAGATGTGGAGCTGTAGTTCTTGTATTTGCTTCGATGGAAATCCTTTGAAGTATGCCCGTGGTATTGCGATATCTTTTATTTTCGGCATTAGCGCTCTCCAGTCGTTCCATTTGTGCAGCGTTGCTTCATCAATGGGTTCATCCCAACACAGCCCGTTCTCCAAAGATCTTGTACGATCATCTTGCCGATCACAGTGAATGGAGAGAGATATCCCATTGGATCGAACATCGACATTACGCTGCTAAGCACAACTCGTTTCACTGGATGATTATGTTCAATCGCTTTGCAAGGAGCATTAAACTTGAAGGTGTCGTCCTTCACGTCCCACATTATCCCTAGCACGCGATCCACTTTAGCTGTTCCTTCGCCAATTTTCTCCTTGAAGTGGATTGCTTTCATGGGACTTTTCTCACCCATTTCAATGCAGAACGTTTCGTCGTTACTAACCCAATTCCTCATGTGGAAGCCTCCTTTCGAATGCACGTATGTAACTTGTTTTGCTAGTGTCACTGCTTCTTCTAGTGTATCAGCACTATCGTAGTAATCGTCTACATAGTGTCGGTTTTTTATAGCCTCACAAGCTTCAGGGAATTGGCTGGAAAACTCATCTGCATTCTTGTTTTTAACGAACTGTGCAGAACATGGAGAACACGTTGATCCGAACGTTGCGACATCCATAACGTAAATCTGCGGTTCGGACTTGTCTGCATCTGGAAACAGAAACCTCTGGGCTTGCTTGTCTTCATTGCGAATAGCGATTTGATGATACATTTCCTGTATATCGCCTCCAAATCCAAAGGGTCGTTCTCGAAACGGACATAGTACTGATGGAAGGAAACACAGCAAATCTGGACCTTTCAACAATTCAGAATTCAACGATACTCCTCCGACAGTGGCAGCTGCATCCCATACCAATCTTATTTTCCCCGGTTTATTGGGGTTTTGAACCACGTTCAAAGGAAGGTACCATATGGAAGAGGGTTCAGTATCCTCCAGTTCTTCTTGTGTCAACTTATGCGCGTATTGTTTCTTTTCGTACTCACTGATCATTTTCAGGACGGTGTCTCTGAGTTTTTCGTCCTTTGCCAGTTTACGTTTCATTCCTTCCAGTCTTCGTTTGGCCATCGTATAGCTTTCTGGAAATTTTCGTTTGTCTGTCTTCCAAAGCAAGCCTGTCTCGAAACGATTTCCAATGCGAGTCGTCGTCGCTTGAAGAGTCTCTAAAGCTCTGCTCTCTTCTTTCGAAACTGAAAGCTTCACAAACGTAATGCCAGTATTCTCCAAGTTATACTGGACTCAAATAGCATCATGTAGCTCTTCATTTGACACTGTAAGAATATTATGGTAGTTAAGGCGCTCTTTCGTGCTTACCTGCCATTCAGGACCGTATATGGACCACCCTAGTCTGCTTTTCACCCCAATAGGCTC
Organism: Anopheles moucheti; assembly: GCF_943734755.1. Lineage (NCBI taxonomy): Eukaryota > Metazoa > Arthropoda > Insecta > Diptera > Culicidae > Anopheles > Anopheles moucheti. Next base: position 1,218,926 of record NW_026453619.1, on the reverse strand, counting down.
TCCAGGCTGGCCAATCTTTGATTCTAGGGGAGCAAACAGGTGAAGATTGTCCAGGTCAAGCAGGATTCTTGGTGTCTCTAGACGCATATCTTCGACTTGCACTTCTCGTAAATGCGGGTAACGCGCTTTGATGCACTGGTATGATTCTTTCTGCTTTGGAAGCACCAGCTTTGACACGGTTCTTGCTCCTTGTAGAAGATATTTCTTATCGGAATCTTTAGTCTGAAGCATTATGTCAACCTTCCTAGAATGCTCTTCACGTCGTTGGACATCCGCACTCCATGTGACGATGAGAGGTTCAATTACTCCTTTCGCTTGAAGTTCATTTGCCACCATGTCTTCGATAAAAGTACCCGAAGCTCCTTCATCTAAAAATGCAATTGTGTCGAACGTTTTCTCACCTACAGACAGCGCCACCGGCATCATGCGGAATATCGTGTTCTTTTCAAGATCATTATGCGCATTGCACTGTTCCTCGACGCATCTTTTCCTGGGCGTAGGATGCAGAAGTGAATGATGTTTTACGTTGCAACCGTCGGTGCCGCAAGATCGTTTAAACCAACATGCTCTGTTTCCATGGTTGTTCAGACAGTTTTCGCACAAATTTAGCTTCTTAACGTGCTCCAAGCGTTCAGCTACGGTAAAAGAGATAAATTTATCACAATTTCTCACCTTATGGGATGGGCGTTCGCAGATCAGGCAGCTATCCTCAGTGGCTTTGGCATCTTTGCTCAGGGAATGGACGTTCATATACGCTCTCTTTTCAGTCCGGGTGGTGGGCTTAATCGGTGGTCGTTGCGGTCGATGTTCCGTGCTAACGAAGTCCTTTATTTCTGAGATGTCTGCTACCAGTCCCTCTAAGAAGTCCGCAAACACTTGAAGGGTTTTACCGCAGTTGTACCTCCTGTGGCGCACCCATTCCAGCTGATAGCTCGGCGAAAACTTTTCTTCCAATTCCTCCACTAGGAGCGGATTGTCCAAATGCTCCATAAGTCCGGCAGCGATGATATGTCCAACCAGCTGGCTTACGGCCACTCCGAATGCTATGAAAGTCTCAAGCCGATCCGCGTTAGGGGGCGGCACGTTTCGGACTTTGACAAGCAGCGTCCGCAAAATGCGGCGTGGTCTCCCAAACAGTGATCGTAGCTCCTCGATTATCATCGGGACGGATTCCGACAGCACTAACCTTCCTTTCACCGCTTCCAACGCATCACCTCGAAGGCATTCACGCAACCGCTGGAGATTTTCTAGGTTAGAAAACCCACATGCCTTCGTGGTATCCTCGAAACTACTTAAAAAAAGCGGCCATTCATCGGGAACACCATTAAATACAGGCAACGATATCGGTAAACATCTTCGTGCTGCGATCTGACGACGAGTTAAAGGCTGCTCGTCGTTTTCGCACGTGTTTCCGGAAGCTTTCTTCTCACCATGCTTCAGCTGCCCCGAGGGTCGATGACCGCTCGCTACGCTCGAACATGTGCTCATCGTTCCTGCTGACCACTTGGCGACACTCGAACGGCTTCCATACAACCCCTACGATCTCGATCCGCACGCGTTCACTTTTTTTTCCTTCTCCAGCTCCGCGCGGATACGTTGGAGCTCTTCTTCTTTTTCACGCATTTGGCTAGCGTGCATAACCTCCAACTCTTTTATCGTACTTTTCTCGTGATCCGCTCGCCTTTTGTACTCGCCTTTTACCTTGCGAGCAGGCTTCGGTAGCGTAGCACTTATTCGCTTTGTCTTTCCTCTCTCGATCTCCTCTACTCTCGTCGCTACCGCGCTCGCTCGTCCCACGGCATCTGCAGCATCACCGGGCTTTTCTAGCTCATTTTCGGGATCCTTTGGCGTCGTTGGCCTATAATCACGAGGCGACCCAGCATCATCCTGCTTAATTTCTCGATCCATGGTCAAACAGCACTGCACGAAACGTGTCTGCGAGTAGTTTTGGTTTCTTCTCGAGAGTTTAGATTCGACAACCAACTTTTTATTTTGTTTAACAAATATGAGAAAACACAAGTTTTTATTTTGTTGGGAGTAGCGTCGGATGGTTCAATAAAATATGAGACACTTTTTAAATCTCCTTACGCCGCGTGGTTTCGCACTCGCGTTAGTGTGTGCGTGTGCGTGCGCGCGATAAAAAACTGTAGATAAAAACTTGTCTGCTTTTATTCTGTGATCCTTTCTCTTTTACTTATCTCTCGCTACTACTCGGGTTTGAGAAGCGTTCTCCCACATCAGCCCGATCGCCGTAAGCGGTACGTTGCCAGTGCCGTTTACTAGCTCTAATCCACTTCTCTCGCGGTCGTACGCAACAACCAGTCTACGAATTTATAGTTCCAGGAGAGCATACCACGGAAGAGGTAGCACCTAGTACAGCAATTTTTTTCGAAAACCACCGAAAAACTGCTTCAAAAACTACCAGTTTTGGAATGTATAGTATCAGAAGAGCTTACCACGGAAGAGGTAGCACCTAGTACAACAATTTTGCTCGAAAACCACCGAAAAACTGCTTCAAAAACTACCAGTTTTCGAATGTATAGTACCAGAAGAGCATACCACGGAAGAAGTAGCACCTAGTACAGCAATTTTGCTCGAAAACCACCAAAAAACTGCTTCAAAAACTACCAGTTTTCGAATGTATAGTACGAGAAGAGCACACCACGGAAGAACTAGCACCTAGTACAGCAATTTTGCTCGAAAACCACCGAAAAACTGCTTCAAAAACTACCAGTTTTCGAATGTATAGTACCAGAAGAGCATACCACGGAAGAAGTAGCACCTAGTACAGCAATTTTGCTCGAAAACCACCAAAAAACTGCTTCAAAAACTACCAGTTTTCGAATGTATAGTACCAGGAGAGCATACCACGGAAGAAGTAGCACCTAGTACAGCCATTTTGCTCGAAAACCACCGAAAAACTGCTTCAAAAACTACCAGTTTTCGAATGTATAGTACCAAGAGAGCATACCACGGAAGAAGTAGCACCTAGTTCAGCAATTTTGCTCGAAAACCACCGAAAAACTGCTTCAAAAACTACCAGTTTTCGAGTGTTCAGTACCAGGAGAGCATACCACGGAAGAAGTGGAACCTAGTACAGCAATTTTGCTCGAAAACCACCGAAAAACTGCTTCAAAAACTACCAGTTTTCGAATGTATAGTACCAAGAGAGCATACCACGGAAGAAGTAGCACCTAGTTCAGCAATTTTGCTCGAAAACCACCGAAAAACTGCTTCAAAAACTACCAGTTTTCGAGTGTTCAGTACCAGGAGAGCATACCACGGAAGAAGTAGCAACTAGTACAGCAATTTTGCTCGAAAACCACCGAAAAACTGCTTCAAAAACTACCAGTTTTCGAGTGTTTAGTACCAGAAGAGCATATCACGGAAGAAGTAGCACCTAGTACATCAATTTTGCTCGAAAACCACCGAAAAACTGCTTCAAAAACTACCAGTTTTCGAATGAATAGTACCAGAAGAGCATACCACGGAAGAAGTAGCACCTAGTACAGCAATTTGGCTCGAAAACCACCGAAAAAATGCTTCAAAAACTACCAGTTTTCGAATGTATAGTACCAGAAGAGCATACCACGGAAGAGGTAGCACTTAGTACAGCAATTTTGCTCGAAAACCATCGAAAAACTGCATCAAAAACTACCAGTTTTCGAGTGTTCAGTACCAGAAGAGCATACCACGGAAGAAGTATCACCTAGTACAGCAATTTTGCTCGAAAACCACCGAAAAACTGCTTCAAAACTACCAGTTTTCGAGTGTTCAGTACCAGAAGAGCATACCACGGAAGAAGTAGCACCTAGTGCAGCAATTTTGCTCGAAAACCACCGAAAAACTGCTTCAAAAACTACCAGTTTTCGAGTGTTCAGTACCAGAAGAGCATACCATGGAAGAAGTATAACCTAGTACAGCAATTTTGCTCGAAAACCACCGAAAAACTGCTTCAAAAACTACCAGTTTTCGAATGTATAGTACCAGAAGAGCATACCACGGAAGAAGTAGCACCTAGTACAGCAACTTTGCTCGAAAACCACCAAAAAACTGCTTCAAAACTACCAGTCTACGAATTTATAGTTCCAGAAGAGCATACCACGGAAGAAGTAGCACCTAGTACAGCAATTTTGCTTGTAAATCACCGATAAACTGCTTCAAAAACTACCAGTTTTCGAGTGTTTAGTACCAGAAGAGCATACCACTGAAGAAGTAGCACCTAGTCCAGCAATTTTGCTCGAAAACTACCGAAAAACTGCTTCAAAAACTACCAATTTTCGAGTGTTCAGTACCAGAAGAGCATACCACGGAAGAAGTAGCACCTAGTACAACAATTTTGCTCGAAAACCACCGAAAAACTGCTTCAAAAACTACCAGTTTTCGAATGTATAGTACCAGGAGAGCATACCACGGAAGAGGTAGCACCTAGTACATCAATTTTGCTCGAAAACCACCAAAAAACTGCTTCAAAAACTACCAGTTTTGGAATGTTTAGTACCAGAAGAGCATATCACGGAAGAAGTAGCACTTAGTACAACAATTTTGCTCGAAAACCACCGAAAAACTGCTTCAAAAACTACCAGTTTTCGAATGTATAGTACCAGGAGAGCATACCACGGAAGAGGTAGCACCTAGTACAGCAATTTTGCTCGAAAACCACCGAAAAACTGCTTCAAAAACTACCAGTTTTCGAATGAATAGTACCAGGAGAGCATACCACGGAAGAAGTAGCACCTAGTACAGCAATTTGGCTCGAAAACCTTCGAAAAACTGCTTCAAAAACTACCAGTTTTCGAATGTATAGTACCAGAAAAGAATACCACGGAAGAGGTAGCACTTAGTACAGCAATTTTGCTCGAAAACCACCGAAAAACTGCATCAAAAACTACCAGTTTTCGAGTGTTCAGTACCAGAAGAGCATACCACGGAAGAAGTAGCACCTAGTACAGCAATTTGGCTCGAAAACCACCGAAAAACTGCTTCAAAAACTACCAGTTTTCGAATGTATAGTACCAGAAGAGCATACCACGGAAGAGGTAGCACTTAGTACAGCAATTTTGCTCGAAAACCACCGAAAAACTGCATCAAAAACTACCAGTTTTCGAGTGTTCAGTACCAGAAGAGCATACCACGGAAGAAGTAGCACCTAGTACAGCAATTTTGCTCGAAAACCACCGAAAAACTGCTTCAAAAACTACCAGTTTTCGAATGTATAGTACCAGGAGAGCATACCACGGAAGAAGTAGCACCTAGTACAGCAACTTTGCTCGAAAACTACCGAAAAACTGCTTCAAAAACTACCAGTTTTCGAGTGTTCAGTACCAGAAGAGCATACCACGGAAGAAGTAGCACCTAGTACAACAATTTTGCTCGAAAACTACCGAAAAACTGCTTCAAAAACTACCAATTTTCGAGTGTTCAGTACCAGAAGAGCATACCACGGAAGAAGTAGCACCTAGTACAACAATTTTGCTCGAAAACCACCGAAAAACTGCTTCAAAAACTACCAGTTTTCGAATGTATAGTACCAGAAGAGCATACCACGGAAGAAGTAGCACCTAGAACAGCAATTTTGCTCGAACACCATCGAAAAACTGCTTCAAAAACTACCAGTTTTCGAATGTATAGTACCAGAAGAGCATACCACGGAAGAAGTATCACCTCATGCAGCAATTTTGCTCGAAAACCACCGAAAAACTGCTTCAAAAACTACCAGTTTTCGAAAGTATAGTACCAGAAAAGCATACCACGGAAGAAGTAGCACCTAGTACAGCAATTTTGCTCGAAAACCACCGAAAAACTGCTTCAAAAACAACCAGTTTTCGAATGAATAGTACCAGGAGAGCATACTACGGAAGAAGTAGCACCTAGTACAGCAATTTTGATCGAAAACCACCGAAAAACTGCTTCAAAAACTACCAGTTTTTGAATGTATAGTACCAGGAGAGCATACCACGGAAGAAGTAGCACCTAGTACAGCAATTTTGCTCGAAAACCACCGAAAAACTGCTTCAAAAACTACCAGTTTTCGAATGTATAGTACCAGAAGAGCATACCACGGAAGAAGTAGCACCTAGTACAGCAATTTTGCTCGAAAACCACCGAAAAACTGCTTCAAAATAGAGATGAGCGCTCCGTGCCGGAATCATGATTCCGATCCGATCCGATACAGTACTGAGTCCGATCCGATCCATAAAAGTGATTCCGATTGATTCCGAGTGATCCGGTTTCAATCAATATGCTTGCAATAATAGTTCAGGAAATTTTTTTATAGTGAGAACGCTTTCGATCAGAGTTATAATAAGCTAAACAGGGATTTAAATGCATTGAAAACATGTGAAAACGACAAGAAAACTATAGGACATTTTTTAAAAATCACTGGAACTACTGGACTATTTTTAAACAACAAAACTGAAAATCATGCGATTTAGCAAAACTACTCCTATAAAGTTGATTTAAAGATAATTTATAACATAACCCATAAGAAAACTGATGGATCTCGCATACTGCCAAAACTGCTTAGCAAACATACTCAACAATACAAAAAAAGTCAAATTAACCCAAGAAAATATTGCTGAAATTAGTTTGGCGAACTCAAATTCGTTCAATTTTGATTATAAATCATTGAGACTTTTTTTTAATTACATGGAAATTTTTGCCACTTGAAAATAATTTTAAAATTTTTTGCTTAACCCCCTCAAAAACCGTTTAATTTTCATATAAATCTATAATAAAATCGATAATTACCGACAATAAGTAAAACACAATAATAACAGTCAAAGTAAAATTACGACAAAACGCCGCAAAGCAACGCACACATGATAGATCCGGCGATCCGGATCAGCCGGAGTTTTCATAGTGAGAATAATTCCACTAGGTCCAGCTGTTTTGAGTCCGGCTGTTGTATGAAGATCCGGAGCAGCCAGAGTTTCTATAGTGAGAATAATTCCACTAGGTCCGGAGTTTTGAGTCCGGCTTTTGTATGAAGATCCGGAGCAGCCGGTGTTTCTATAGTGAGAATGATTCCGGTAGGTCCGGATTTTTTGAGTCCGGATCATCCAATTTTGTATGAAATTTCGTGGATCAGTCGGAGCGCCTATAGTGAGAATGTTTCCCATGTGAGATGAACTAGGTGAGAGCACACACAATTTGAGAGTATAAGCGAAGAGCAAGGAAAAAACGATCTCATGGTGGTCCTGTTGCTCAACCTGAAGTGTATATCTTTCCTGTTTGCACACGTATGTTAAAGCACGGCGAGCGGCTGTTTCATACACACGTGTCAGACTATTTGCGCTCAAAATTGTTTGTTCTCGTTCGTCTTTCTCGTAAGCTCTCTCCTTTTTTATGAATCCTTAACACGTTGATTATGCGCATTGGGGTGTTAGTATTTTTGCTACAAGAAGATCAAAAATATATTCAATAAATTTGCGTTAGATTCTTGCTTCCATTAACAAATTTACGCTTTACAAGCTAATTAATATCTGTAGTAAAAAAGAAACAAACATTTTATCGATCGATTAAAGAATGTTAAGTGTAAAATAATCACACAAATGCTCCTGTTACAATTACTACTCAATGGAATGTTACAACTGCCCACTATAGATTTCACAGGGCACATTAGATATCATAAAAGTTCTTGAAGTGTAAGGTTACTTTACTAATTCGGTCCATTGCACTGCATTGTTTTCCATTGCACGGGGTTGCATTGCATTGTTTTGCTAGGTTATGCTGTTGATAACCATGGTGAGTTTATTGACAAATATTTGTTTCAGTATTATGTCGCCATGTTTGTTTTTTTTTTTTTCTATAAAAATTATGTATGGAATAGCATATTGGTATAAGTAATGGGGCGCAAAAGCCGCAAAGCCTGAAATTAAAATCCGGAGCGCAGAATCCTAATCCGGAGCGCGCTCCGGCCCCGGAGCATACCGGATTGATCCGATCCGGCAAAAGGTCGGATCAACCCATCCCTACTTCAAAAACTACCAGTTTTAGAATGTATAGTACCAGGAGAGCATACCACGGAAGAAGTAGCACCTAGTACAGCAACTTTGCTCGAAAACCACCGAAAAGCTACTTCAAAAACTACCAGTTTTCGAATGAATAGTACCAGAAGAGCATACCACGGAAGAACTAGCACCTAGTACAGCAATTTTGCTCGAAAACCACCGAAAACCTGCTTCAAAACTACCAGTCTACGAATTTATAGTTCCAGGAGAGTATACCACGGAAGAAGTAGCACCTAGTACAGCAATTTTGCCCGAAAACCACCAAAAAACTGCTTCAAAAACTACCAGTTTTCGAATGTATAGTACCAGAAGAGCATACCACGGAAGAAGTAGCACCTAGTACAGCAATTTTGCTCGAAAACCACCGAAAAACTGCTTCAAAAACTACCAGTTTTCGAATGTATAGTACCATAAGAGCATACCACGGAAGAGGTAGCACCAAGTACAGCAATTTTGCTCGAAAACCACCGAAAAACTGCTTCAAAAACTACCAGTTTTCGAATGTTCAGTACCACAAGAGCACACCACGGAAGAACTAGCACCTAGTACAGCAATTTTGCTCGAAAACCACCGAAAACCTGCTTCAAAAACTACCAGTTTTCGAAAGTATAGTACCAGAAGAGCATACCACGGAAGAAGTAGCACCTAGTACAGCAATTTTGCTCGAAAACCACCGAAAAACTGCTTCAAAAACTAAGAGTTTTCGAATGTATAGTACCAGAAGAGAATACCACGGAAGAGGTAGCACCTAGTACAGCAATTTTGCTCGAAAACCACCGAAAAACTGCTTCAAAAACTACCAGTTTTCGAATGTATAGTACCAGGAGAGCATACCACGAAAGAAGTAGCACCTAGTACAGCAATTTTGCTCGAAAACCACCGAAAAACTGCTTCAAAAACTATTAGTTTTCGAATGTATAGTACCAGAAGAGCATACCACGGAAGAGGTAGCACGAAGTACAGCAATTTTGCTCGAAAACCACCGAAAAACTGCTTCAAAAACTACCAGTTTTGGAATGTATAGTATCAGAAGAGCTTACCACGGAAGAGATAGCACCTAGTACAACAATTTTGCTCGAAAACCACCGAAAAACTGCTTCAAAAACTACCAGTTTTCGAATGTTCAGTACCAGAAGAGCACACCACGGAAGAACTAGCACCTAGTACAGCAATTTTGCTCGAAAACCACCGAAAACCTGCATCAAAAACTACCAGTTTTCGAAAGTATAGTACCAGAAGAGCATACCACGGAAGAAGTAGCACCTAGTACAGCAATTTTGCTCGAAAACCACCGAAAAACTGCTTCAAAAACTAAGAGTTTTCGAATGTATAGTACCAGAAGAGAATACCACGGAAGAGGTAGCACCTAGTACAGCAATTTTGCTCGAAAACCACCGAAAAACTGCTTCAAAAACTACCAGTTTTCGAATGTATAGTACCAGGAGAGCATACCACGGAAGAAGTAGCACCTAGTACAGCAATTTTGCTCGAAAACCACCGAAAAACTGCTTCAAAAACTATTAGTTTTCGAATGTATAGTACCAGAAGAGCATACCACGGAAGAGGTAGCACCTAGTACAGCAATTTTGCTTGAAAACCACCGAAAAACTGCTTCAAAAACTACCAGTTTTCGAATGTTCAGTACCACAAGAGCACACCACGGAAGAACTAGCACCTAGTACAGCAATTTTGCTCGAAAACCACCGAAAACCTGCTTCAAAAACTACCAGTTTTCGAAAGTATAGTACCAGAAGAGCATACCACGGAAGAAGTAGCACCTAGTACAGCAATTTTGCTCGAAAACCACCGAAAAACTGCTTCAAAAACTAAGAGTTTTCGAATGTATAGTACCAGAAGAGAATACCACGGAAGAAGTAGCACCTAGTACAGCAATTTTGCTCGAAAACCACCGAAAAACTGCTTCAAAAACTACCAGTTTACGAATCTATAGTTCAAAGAGAGCATACTACGGAAGAAGTAGCACCTAGTACAGCAATTTTGATCGAAAACCACCGAAAAACTGCTTCAAAAACTACCAGTTTTTGAATGTATAGTACCAGGAGAGCATACCACGGAAGAAGTAGCACCTAGTACAGCAATTTTGCTCGAAAACCACCGAAAAACTGCTTCAAAAACTACCAGTTTTCGAATGTATAGTACCAGAAGAGCATACCACGGAAGAAGTAGCACCTAGTACAGCAATTTTGCTCGAAAACCACCGAAAAACTGCTTCAAAATAGAGATGAGCGCTCCGTGCCGGAATCATGATTCCGATCCGATCCGATACAGTGCTGAGTCCGATCCGATCCATAAAAGTGATTCCGATTGATTCCGAGTGATCCGGTTTCAATCAATATGCTTGCAATAATAGTTCAGGAAATTTTTTTATAGTGAGAACGCTTTCGATCAGAGTTATAATAAGCTAAACAGGGATTTAAATGCATTGAAAACATGTGAAAACGACAAGAAAACTATAGGACATTTTTTAAAAATCACTGGAACTACTGGACTATTTTTAAACAACAAAACTGAAAATCATGCGATTTAGCAAAACTACTCCTATAAAGTTGATTTAAAGATAATTTATAACATAACCCATAAGAAAACTGATGGATCTCGCATACTGCCAAAACTGCTTAGCAAACATACTCAACAATACAAAAAAAGTCAAATTAACCCAAGAAAATATTGCTGAAATTAGTTTGGCGAACTCAAATTCGTTCAATTTTGATTATAAATCATTGAGACTTTTTTTTAATTACATGGAAATTTTTGCCACTTGAAAATAATTTTAAAATTTTTTGCTTAACCCCCTCAAAAACCGTTTAATTTTCATATAAATCTATAATAAAATCGATAATTACCGACAATAAGTAAAACACAATAATAACAGTCAAAGTAAAATTACGACAAAACGCCGCAAAGCAACGCACACATGATAGATCCGGCGATCCGGATCAGCCGGAGTTTTCATAGTGAGAATAATTCCACTAGGTCCAGCTGTTTTGAGTCCGGCTGTTGTATGAAGATCCGGAGCAGCCGGAGTTTCTATAGTGAGAATAATTCCACTAGGTCCGGAGTTTTGAGTCCGGCTTTTGTATGAAGATCCGGAGCAGCCGGTGTTTCTATAGTGAGAATGATTCCGGTAGGTCCGGATTTTTTGAGTCCGGATCATCCAATTTTGTATGAAATTTCGTGGATCAGTCGGAGCGCCTATAGTGAGAATGTTTCCCATGTGAGATGAACTAGGTGAGAGCACACACAATTTGAGAGTATAAGCGAAGAGCAAGGAAGAAACGATCTCATGGTGGTCCTGTTGCTCAACCTGAAGTGTATATCTTTCCTGTTTGCACACGTATGTTAAAGCACGGCGAGCGGCTGTTTCATACACACGTGTCAGACTATTTGCGCTCAAAATTGTTTGTTCTCGTTCGTCTCTCTCGTAAGCTCTCTCCTTTTTTATGAATCCTTAACACGTTGATTATGCGCATTGGGGTGTTAGTATTTTTGCTACAAGAAGATCAAAAATATATTCAATAAATTTGCGTTAGATTCTTGCTTCCATTAACAAATTTACGCTTTACAAGCTAATTAATATCTGTAGTAAAAAAGAAACAAACATTTTATCGATCGATTAAAGAATGTTAAGTGTAAAATAATCACACAAATGCTCCTGTTACAATTACTACTCAATGGAATGTTACAACTGCCCACTATAGATTTCACAGGGCACATTAGATATCATAAAAGTTCTTGAAGTGTAAGGTTACTTTACTAATTCGGTCCATTGCACTGCATTGTTTTCCATTGCACGGGGTTGCATTGCATTGTTTTGCTAGGTTATGCTGTTGATAACCATGGTGAGTTTATTGACAAATATTTGTTTCAGTATTATGTCGCCATGTTTGTTTTTTTTTTTTCTATAAAAATTATGTATGGAATAGCATATTGGTATAAGTAATGGGGCGCAAAAGCCGCAAAGCCTGAAATTAAAATCCGGAGCGCAGAATCCTAATCCGGAGCGCGCTCCGGCCCCGGAGCATACCGGATTGATCCGATCCGGCAAAAGGTCGGATCAACCCATCCCTACTTCAAAAACTACCAGTTTTAGAATGTATAGTACCAGGAGAGCATACCACGGAAAAAGTAGCACCTAGTACAGCAACTTTGCTCGAAAACCACCGAAAAACTGCTTCAAAAACTACCAGTTTTCGAGTGTTCAGTACCAGGAGAGCATACCACGGAAGAAGTAGCACCTAGTACAGCAATTTTGCTCGAAAACCACCGAAAAGCTACTTCAAAAACTACCAGTTTTCGAATGAATAGTACCAGAAGAGCATACCACGGAAGAACTAGCACCTAGTACAGCAATTTTGCTCGAAAACCACCGAAAACCTGCTTCAAAACTACCAGTCTACGAATTTATAGTTCCAGGAGAGTATACCACGGAAGAAGTAGCACCTAGTACAGCAATTTTGCCCGAAAACCACCAAAAAACTGCTTCAAAAACTACCAGTTTTCGAATGTATAGTACCAGAAGAGCATACCACGGAAGAAGTAGCACCTAGTACAGCAATTTTGCTCGAAAACCACCGAAAAACTGCTTCAAAAACTACCAGTTTTCGAATGTATAGTACCATAAGAGCATACCACGGAAGAAGTAGCACCAAGTACAGCAATTTTGCTCGAAAACCACCGAAAACCTGCTTCAAAAACTACCAGTTTTCGAATGTTCAGTACCACAAGAGCACACCACGGAAGAACTAGCACCTAGTACAGCAATTTTGCTCGAAAACCACCGAAAACCTGCTTCAAAAACTACCAGTTTTCGAAAGTATAGTACCAGAAGAGCATACCACGGAAGAAGTAGCACCTAGTACAGCAATTTTGCTCGAAAACCACCGAAAAACTGCTTCAAAAACTAAGAGTTTTCGAATGTATAGTACCAGAAGAGAATACCACGGAAGAGGTAGCACCTAGTACAGCAATTTTGCTCGAAAACCACCGAAAAACTGCTTCAAAAACTACCAGTTTTCGAATGTATAGTACCAGGAGAGCATACCACGGAAGAAGTAGCACCTAGTACAGCAATTTTGCTCGAAAACCACCGAAAAACTGCTTCAAAAACTATTAGTTTTCGAATGTATAGTACCAGAAGAGCATACCACGGAAGAGGTAGCACCTAGTACAGCAATTTTGCTCGAAAACCACCGAAAAACTGCTTCAAAAACTACCAGTTTTGGAATGTATAGTATCAGAAGAGCTTACCACGGAAGAACTAGCACCTAGTACAACAATTTTGCTCGAAAACCACCGAAAAACTGCTTCAAAAACTACCAGTTTTCGAATGTATAGTACCAGAAGAGCATACCACGGAAGAAGTACTACCTAGTACAGCAATTTTGCTCGAAAAGCACCGAAAAACTGCTTCAAAAACTACCAGTTTTCGAATGTATAGTACCAGAAGAGCATACCACGGAAGAAGTAGCACCTAGTACAGCAATTTTGCTCGAAAACCACCGAAAAACTGCATCAAAAACAACCAGTTTTCGAGTGTTCAGTACCAGAAGAGCATACCACGGAAGAGGTAGCACCTAGTACAGCAATTTTGCTCGAAAACCACCGAAAAACTGCTTCAAAAACTACCAGTTTTCGAATGTATAGTACCAGAAGTGCATACCACGGAAGAAGTAGCACCTAGTACAGCAATTTTGCTCGAAAACCACCGAAAAACTGCTTCAAAAACTACCAGTTTTCGAATGTATAGTACCAGAAGAGCATACAACGGAAGAAGTAGCACGAAGTACAGCAATTTTGCTCGAAAACCACCGAAAAACTGCATCAAAACCAACCAGTTTTCGAGTGTTCAGTACCAGAGGAGCATACCACGGAAGAAGTAGCACCTAGTACAGCAATTTTGCTCGAAAACCACCGAAAAACTGCTTCAAATACTACCAGTTTTCGAGTGTTCAGTACCAGAAGAGCATACCACGGAAGAAGTAGCACCTAGTACAGCAATTTTGCTCGAAAACCACCGAAAAACTGCTTCAAAAACTAAGAGTTTTCGAATGTATAGTACCAGAAGAGCATACCACGGAAGAAGTAGCACCTAATACAGCAATTTTGCTCGAAAACCACCGAAAAACTGCTTCAAAAACTACCAGTTTTCGAATGTATAGTACCAGAAGAGCATACCACGGAAGAAGTAGCACCTAGTACAGCAATTTTGCTCGAAAACCACCGAAAAACTGCATCAAAACCAACCAGTTTTCGAGTGTTCAGTACCAGAGGAGCATACCACGGAAGAAGTAGCACCTAGTACAGCAATTTTGCTCGAAAACCACCGAAAAACTGCTTCAAAAACTACCAGTTTTCGAGTGTATAGTATCAGAAGAGCTTACCACGGAAGAGATAGCACCTAGTACAACAATTTTGCTCGAAAACCACCAAAAAACTGCTTCAAAACTACCAGTCTACGAATCTATAGTTCCAGAAGAGCATACCACGGAAGAAGTAGCACCTAGTACAGCAAATTTGCTTGTAAACCACCGAAAAACTGCTTCAAAAACTACCAGTTTTGGAATGTATAGTACAAAGAGAGCATACCGCGGAAGATGTAGCACCTAGTACAGCAATTTTGCTCGAAAACCTTCGAAAAACTGCTTCAAAAACTACCAGTTTTCGAATGTATAGTACCAGAAAAGAATACCACGGAAGAAGTAGCACTTAGTACAGCAATTTTGCTCGAAAACCACCGAAAAACTGCATCAAAAACTACCAGTTTTCGAGTGTTCAGTACCAGAAGAGCATACCACGGAAGAAGTAGCACCTAGTACAGCAATTTTGCCCGAAAACCACCGAAAAACTGCTTCAAAACTACCAGTCTACGAATTTATAGTTCCAGAAGAGCATACCATGGAAGAAGTATAACCTAGTACAGCAATTTTGCTCGAAAACCACCGAAAAACTGCTTCAAAAACTACCAGTTTTAGAATGTATAGTACCAGGAGAGCATACCACGGAAGAAGTAGCACCTAGTACAACAATTTTGCTCGACAACCACCGAAAAACTGCTTCAAAAACTACCAGTTTTCGAATGTATAGTACCAGAAGAGCATACCACGGAAGAAGTAGCACCTAGTACAGCAATTTTGCTCGAAAACCACCGAAAAACTGCTTCAAAAACTACCAGTTTTCGAATGTATAGTACCAGAAGAGCATACCACGGAAGAAGTAGCACCTAGTACAGCAATTTTGCTCGAAAACCATCGAAAAACTGCTTCAAAAACTACCAGTTTTCGAATGTATAGTACCAGGAGAGCATACCACGGAAGAAGTATCACGTCATGCAGCAATTTTGCTCGAAAACCACCGAAAAACTGCTTCAAAAACTACCAGTTTTCGAAAGTATAGTACCAGAAAAGCATACCACGGAAGAAGTAGCACCAAGTACAGCAATTTTGCTCGAAAACCACCGAAAAACTGCTTCAAAAACAACCAGTTTACGAATCTATAGTTCAAGGAGAGCATACTACGGAAGAAGTAGCACCTAGTACAGCAGTTTTGATCGAAAACCACCGAAAAACTGCTTCAAAAACTACCAGTTTTTGAATGTATAGTACCAGGAGAGCATACCACGGAAGAAGTAGCACCTAGTACAGCAATTTTGCTCGAAAACCACCGAAAAACTGCTTCAAAAACTACCAGTTTTCGAATGTATAGTACCAGAAGAGCATACCACGGAAGAAGTAGCACCTAGTACAGCAATTTTGCTCGAAAACCACCGAAAAACTGCTTCAAAATAGAGATGAGCGCTCCGTGCCGGAATCATGATTCCGATCCGATCCGATACAGTACTGAGTCCGATCCGATCCATAAAAGTGATTCCGATTGATTCCGAGTGATCCGGTTTCAATCAATATGCTTGCAATAATAGTTCAGGAAATTTTTTTATAGTGAGAACGCTTTCGATCAGAGTTATAATAAGCTAAAGAGGGATTTAAATGCATTGAAAACATGTGAAAACGACAAGAAAACCATAGGACATTTTTTAAAAATCACTGGAACTACTGGACTATTTTTAAACAACAAAACTGAAAATCATGCGATTTAGCAAAACTACTCCTATAAAGTTGATTTAAAGATAATTTATAACATAACCCATAAGAAAACTGATGGATCTCGCATACTGCCAAAACTGCTTAGCAAACATACTCAACAATACAAAAAAAGTCAAATTAACCCAAGAAAATATTGCTGAAATTAGTTTGGCGAACTCAAATTCGTTCAATTTTGATTATAAATCATTGAGACTTTTTTTTAATTACAAGGAAATTTTTGCCACTTGGAAATAATTTTAAAATTTTTTGCTTAACCCCCTCAAAAACCGTTTAATTTTCATATAAATCTATAATAAAATCGATAATTACCGACAATAAGTAAAACACAATAATAACAGTCAAAGTAAAATTACGACAAAACGCCGCAAAGCAACGCACACATGATAGATCCGGCGATCCGGATCAGCCGGAGTTTTCATAGTGAGAATAATTCCACTAGGTCCAGCTGTTTTGAGTCCGGCTGTTGTATGAAGATCCGGAGCAGCCGGAGTTTCTATAGTGAGAATAATTCCACTAGGTCCGGAGTTTTGAGTCCGGCTTTTGTATGAAGATCCGGAGCAGCCGGTGTTTCTATAGTGAGAATGATTCCGGTAGGTCCGGATTTTTTGAGTCCGGATCATCCAATTTTGTATGAAATTTCGTGGATCAGTCGGAGCGCCTATAGTGAGAATGTTTCCCATGTGAGATGAACTAGGTGAGAGCACACACAATTTGAGAGTATAAGCGAAGAGCAAGGAAGAAACGATCTCATGGTGGTCCTGTTGCTCAACCTGAAGTGTATATCTTTCCTGTTTGCACACGTATGTTAAAGCACGGCGAGCGGCTGTTTCATACACACGTGTCAGACTATTTGCGCTCAAAATTGTTTGTTCTCGTTCGTCTCTCTCGTAAGCTCTCTCCTTTTTTATGAATCCTTAACACGTTGATTATGCGCATTGGGGTGTTAGTATTTTTGCTACAAGAAGATCAAAAATATATTCAATAAATTTGCGTTAGATTCTTGCTTCCATTAACAAATTTACGCTTTACTAGCTAATTAATATCTGTAGTAAAAAGGAAACAAACATTTTATCGATCGATTAAAGAATGTTAAGTGTAAAATAATCACACAAATGCTCCTGTTACAATTACTACTCAATGGAATGTTACAACTGCCCACTATAGATTTCACAGGGCACATTAGATATCATAAAAGTTCTTGAAGTGTAAGGTTACTTTACTAATTCGGTCCATTGCACTGCATTGTTTTCCATTGCACGGGGTTGCATTGCATTGTTTTGCTAGGTTATGCTGTTGATAACCATGGTGAGTTTATTGACAAATATTTGTTTCAGTATTATGTCGCCATGTTTGTATTTTTTTTTTCTATAAAAATTACGTATGGAATAGCATATTGGTATAAGTAATGGGGCGCAAAAGCCGCAAAGCCTGAAATTAAAATCCGGAGCGCAGAATCATAATCCGGAGCGCGCTCCGGCCCCGGAGCATACCGGATTGATCCGATCCGGCAAAAGGTCGGATTAACCCATCCCTACTTCAAAAACTACCAGTTTTAGAATGTATAGTACCAGGAGAGCATACCACGGAAGAAGTAGCACCTAGTACAGCAACTTTGCTCGAAAACCACCGAAAATCTGCTTCAAAAACTACCAGTTTTCGAGTGTTCAGTACCAGAAGAGCATACCACGGAAGAAGTAGCACCTAGTACAACAATTTTGCTCGAAAACTACCGAAAAACTGCTTCAAAAACTACCAATTTTCGAGTGTTCAGTACCAGAAGAGCATACCACGGAAGAAGTAGCACCTAGTACAACAATTTTGCTCGACAACCACCGAAAAACTGCTTCAAAAACTACCAGTTTTCGAATGTATAGTACCAGAAGAGCATACCACGGAAGAAGTAGCACCTAGTACAGCAATTTTGCTCGAAAACCATCGAAAAACTGCTTCAAAAACTACCAGTTTTCGAATGTATAGTACCAGAAGAGCATACCACGGAAGAAGTAGCACCTAGTACAGCAATTTTGCTCGAAAACCACCGAAAAACTGCTTCAAAAACTACCAGTTTTCGAAAGTATAGTACCAGAAAAGCATACCACGGAAGAAGTAGCACCTAGTATAGCAATTTTGCTCGAAAACCACCGAAAAACTGCTTCAAAAACAACCAGTTTACGAATCTATAGTTCAAGGAGAGCATACTACGGAAGAAGTAGCACCTAGTACAGCAATTTTGATCGAAAACCACCGAAAAACTGCTTCAAAAACTACCAGTTTTTGAATGTATAGTACCAGGAGAGCATACCACGGAAGAAGTAGCACCTAGTACAGCAATTTTGCTCGAAAACCACCGAAAAACTGCTTCAAAAACTGCCAGTTTTCGAATGTATAGTACCAGAAGAGCATACCACGGAAGAAGTAGCACCTAGTACAGCAATTTTGCTCGAAAACCACCGAAAAACTGCTTCAAAATAGAGATGAGCGCTCCGTGCCGGAATCATGATTCCGATCCGATCCGATACAGTACTGAGTCCGATCCGATCCATAAAAGTGATTCCGATTGATTCCGAGTGATCCGGTTTCAATCAATATGCTTGCAATAATAGTTCAGGAAATTTTTTTATAGTGAGAACGCTTTCGATCAGAGTTATAATAAGCTAAAGAGGGATTTAAATGCATTGAAAACATGTGAAAACGACAAGAAAACCATAGGACATTTTTTAAAAATCACTGGAACTACTGGACTATTTTTAAACAACAAAACTGAAAATCATGCGATTTAGCAAAACTACTCCTATAAAGTTGATTTAAAGATAATTTATAACATAACCCATAAGAAAACTGATGGATCTCGCATACTGCCAAAACTGCTTAGCAAACATACTCAACAATACAAAAAAAGTCAAATTAACCCAAGAAAATATTGCTGAAATTAGTTTGGCGAACTCAAATTCGTTCAATTTTGATTATAAATCATTGAGACTTTTTTTTAATTACATGGAAATTTTTGCCACTTGAAAATAATTTTAAAATTTTTTGCTTAACCCCCTCAAAAACCGTTTAATTTTCATATAAATCTATAATAAAATCGATAATTACCGACAATAAGTAAAACACAATAATAACAGTCAAAGTAAAATTACGACAAAACGCCGCAAAGCAACGCACACATGATAGATCCGGCGATCCGGATCAGCCGGAGTTTTCATAGTGAGAATAATTCCACTAGGTCCAGCTGTTTTGAGTCCGGCTGTTGTATGAAGATCCGGAGCAGCCGGAGTTTCTATAGTGAGAATAACTCCACTAGGTCCGGAGTTTTGAGTCCGGCTTTTGTATGAAGATCCGGAGCAGCCGGTGTTTCTATAGTGAGAATGATTCCGGTAGGTCCGGATTTTTTGAGTCCGGATCATCCAATTTTGTATGAAATTTCGTGGATCAGTCGGAGCGCCTATAGTGAGAATGTTTCCCATGTGAGATGAACTAGGTGAGAGCACACACAATTTGAGAGTATAAGCGAAGAGCAAGGAAGAAACGATCTCATGGTGGTCCTGTTGCTCAACCTGAAGTGTATATCTTTCCTGTTTGCACACGTATGTTAAAGCACGGCGAGCGGCTGTTTCATACACACGTGTCAGACTATTTGCGCTCAAAATTGTTTGTTCTCGTTCGTCTCTCTCGTAAGCTCTCTCCTTTTTTATGAATCCTTAACACGTTGATTATGCGCATTGGGGTGTTAGTATTTTTGCTACAAGAAGATCAAAAATATATTCAATAAATTTGCGTTAGATTCTTGCTTCCATTAACAAATTTACGCTTTACAAGCTAATTAATATCTGTAGTAAAAAGGAAACAAACATTTTATCGATCGATTAAAGAATGTTAAGTGTAAAATAATCACACAAATGCTCCTGTTACAATTACTACTCAATGGAATGTTACAACTGCCCACTATAGATTTCACAGGGCACATTAGATATCATAAAAGTTCTTGAAGTGTAAGGTTACTTTACTAATTCGGTCCATTGCACTGCATTGTTTTCCATTGCACGGGGTTGCATTGCATTGTTTTGCTAGGTTATGCTGTTGATAACCATGGTGAGTTTATTGACAAATATTTGTTTCAGTATTATGTCGCCATGTTTGTATTTTTTTTTTCTATAAAAATTATGTATGGAATAGCATATTGGTATAAGTAATGGGGCGCAAAAGCCGCAAAGCCTGAAATTAAAATCCGGAGCGCGGAATCATGATCCGGAGCGCGCTCCGGCCCCGGAGCATACCGGATTGATCCGATCCGGCAAAAGGTCGGATCAACCCATCCCTACTTCAAAAACTACCAGTTTTCGAATGTATAGTACCAGAAGAGCATACCACGGAAGAAGTAGCACCTAGTACAGCAACTTTGCTCGAAAACCACCGAAAAGCTGCTTCAAAAACTACCAGTTTTCGAGTGTTCAGTACCAGAAGAGCATACCACGGAAGAGGTAGCACCTAGTACAACAATTTTGCTCGAAAACCACCGAAAAACTGCTTCAAAAACTACCAGTTTAGGAATGTATAGTACCAGAAGAGCATACCACGGAAGAAGTAGCACCTAGTACAGCAATTTTGCTCGAAAACCACCGAAAACCTGCTTCAAAACTACCAGTCTACGAATTTATAGTTCCAGGAGAGCATACCACGGAAGAAGTAGCACCTAGTACAGCAATTTTGCTCGAAAACCACCGAAAAACTGCTTCAAAAACTACCAGTTTTCGAATGTATAGTACCAGAAGAGCATACCACGGAAGAAGTAGCACCTAGTACAGCAATTTTGCTCGGAAACCACCGAAAAACTGCTTCAAAAACTACCAGTTTTCGAATGTATAGTACCAGAAGAGCATACCACGGAAGAAGTAGCACCTAGTACAGCAATTTTGCTCGAAAACCACCAAAAAACTGCTTCAAAAACTACCAGTTTTCGAATGTTCAGTACCAGGGGAGCACACCACGGAAGAACTAGCACCTAGTACAGCAATTTTGCTCGAAAACCACCGAAAAACTGCTTCAAAAACTAAGAGTTTTCGAATGTATAGTACCAGAAGAGCATACCACGGAAGAAGTAGCACCTAGTACAGCAATTTTGCTCGAAAACCACCGAAAAACTGCTTCAAAAACTAAGAGTTTTCGAATGTATAGTACCAGAAGAGAATACCACGGAAGAGGTAGCACCTAGTACAGCAATTTTGCTCGAAAACCACCGAAAAACTGCTTCAAAAACTACCAGTTTTCGAATGTATAGTACCAGGAGAGCATACCACGGAAGAAGTAGCACCTAGTACAGCAATTTTGCTCGAAAACCACCGAAAAACTGCTTCAAAAACTACCAGTTTTCGAGTGTTTAGTACCAGAAGAGCATACCACGGAAGAGGTAGCACCTAGTACAGCAATTTTTTTCGAAAACCACCGAAAAACTGCTTCAAAAACTACCAGTTTTGGAATGTATAGTATCAGAAGAGCTTACCACGGAAGAGATAGCACCTAGTACAACAATTTTGCTCGAAAACCACCGAAAAACTGCTTCAAAAACTATTAGTTTTCGAATGTATAGTACCAGAAGAGCATACCACGGAAGAGGTAGCACCTAGTACAGCAATTTTGCTCGAAAACCACCGAAAAACTGCTTCAAAAACTACCAGTTTTCGAATGTATAGTACCAGGAGAGCATACCACGGAAGAAGTAGCACCTAGTACAGCAATTTTGCTCGAAAACCACCGAAAAACTGCTTCAAAAACTACCAGTTTTTGAATGTATAGTACCAGAAGAGCATACCACGGAAGAGGTAGCACCTAGTACAGCAATTTTGCTCGAAAACCACCAAAAAACTGCTTCAAAAACTACCAGTTTTTGAATGTTCAGTACCAGGGGAGCACACCACGGAAGAAGTAGCACCTAGTACAGCAATTTTGCTCGAAAACCACCGAAAAACTGCTTCAAAAACTACCAGTTTTCGAATGTATAGTACCAGAAGAGCATACCACGGAAGAAGTAGCACCTAGTACAGCAATTTTGCTCGAAAACCACCGAAAAACTGCTTCAAAAACTAAGAGTTTTCGAATGTATAGTACCAGAAGAGCATACCACCGAAGAGGTAGCACCTAGTATAGCAATTTTGCTCGAAAACCACCGAAAAACTGCTTCAAAAACTACCAGTTTTCGAATGTACAGTACCAAGAGAGCATACCACGGAAGAAGTAGCACCTAGTACAACAATTTTGCTCGAAAACCACCGAAAAACTGCTTCAAAAACTACCAGTTTTCGAATGTATAGTACCAGAAGAGCATACCACGGAAGAAGTAGCACCTAGTACAGCAATTTTGCTCGAAAACCATCGAAAAACTGCTTCAAAAACTACCAGTTTTCGAATGTATAGTACCAGAAGAGCATACCACGGAAGAAGTATCACCTCATGCAGCAATTTTGCTCGAAAACCACCGAAAAACTGCTTCAAAAACTAACAGTTTTCGAAAGTATAGTACCAGAAAAGCATACCACGGAAGAAGTAGCACCTAGTACAACAATTTTGCTCGAAAACCACCGAAAAACTGCTTCAAAAACAACCAGTTTTCGAATGTATAGTACCAGAAGAGCATACCACGGAAGAGGTAGCACCTAGTACAGCAATTTTGCTCGAAAACCACCGAAAAACTGCTTCAAAAACAACCAGTTTACGAATCTATAGTTCAAGGAGAGCATACTACGGAAGAAGTAGCACCTAGTACAGCAATTTTGATCGAAAACCACCGAAAAACTGCTTCAAAAACTACCAGTTTTTGAATGTATAGTACCAGGAGAGCATACCACGGAAGAAGTAGCACCTAGTACAGCAATTTTGCTCGAAAACCACCGAAAAACTGCTTCAAAAACTACCAGTTTTCAAATGTATAGTACCAGATTAGCATACCACGGAAGAAGTAGCACCTAGTACAGCAATTTTGCTCGAAAACCACCGAAAAACTGCTTCAAAATAGAGATGAGCGCTCCGTGCCGGAATCATGATTCCGATCCGATCCGATACAGTACTGAGTCCGATCCGATCCATAAAAGTGATTCCGATTGATTCCGAGTGATCCGGTTTCAATCAATATGCTTGCAATAATAGTTCAGGAAATTTTTTTATAGTGAGAACGCTTTTGATCAGAGTTATAATAAGCTAAACAGGGATTTAAATGCATTGAAAACATGTGAAAACGACAAGAAAACCATAGGACATTTTTTAAAAATCACTGGAACTACTGGACTATTTTTAAACAACAAAACTGAAAATCATGCGATTTAGCAAAACTACTCCTATAAAGTTGATTTAAAGATAATTTATAACATAACCCATAAGAAAACTGATGGATCTCGCATACTGCCAAAACTGCTTAGCAAACATACTCAACAATACAAAAAAAGTCAAATTAACCCAAGAAAATATTGCTGAAATTAGTTTGGCGAACTCAAATTCGTTCAATTTTGATTATAAATCATTGAGACTTTTTTTTAATTACATGGAAATTTTTGCCACTTGGAAATAATTTTAAAATTTTTTGCTTAACCCCCTCAAAAACAGTTTAATTTTCATATAAATCTATAATAAAATCGATAATTACCGACAATAAGTAAAACACAATAATAACAGTCAAAGTAAAATTACGACAAAACGCCGCAAAGCAACGCACACATGATAGATCCGGCGATCCGGATCAGCCGGAGTTTTCATAGTGAGAATAATTCCACTAGGTCCAGCTGTTTTGAGTCCGGCTGTTGTATGAAGATCCGGAGCAGCCGGAGTTTCTATAGTGAGAATAATTCCACTAGGTCCGGAGTTTTGAGTCCGGCTTTTGTATGAAGATCCGGAGCAGCCGGTGTTTCTATAGTGAGAATGATTCCGGTAGGTCCGGATTTTTTGAGTCCGGATCATCCAATTTTGTATGAAATTTCGTGGATCAGTCGGAGCGCCTATAGTGAGAATGTTTCCCATGTGAGATGAACTAGGTGAGAGCACACACAATTTGAGAGTATAAGCGAAGAGCAAGGAAGAAACGATCTCATGGTGGTCCTGTTGCTCAACCTGAAGTGTATATCTTTCCTGTTTGCACACGTATGTTAAAGCACGGCGAGCGGCTGTTTCATACACACGTGTCAGACTATTTGCGCTCAAAATTGTTTGTTCTCGTTCGTCTCTCTCGTAAGCTCTCTCCTTTTTTATGAATCCTTAACACGTTGATTATGCGCATTGGGGTGTTAGTATTTTTGCTACAAGAAGATCAAAAATATATTCAATAAATTTGCGTTAGATTCTTGCTTCCATTAACAAATTTACGCTTTACAAGCTAATTAATATCTGTAGTAAAAAGGAAACAAACATTTTATCGATCGATTAAAGAATGTTAAGTGTAAAATAATCACACAAATGCTCCTGTTACAATTACTACTCAATGGAATGTTACAACTGCCCACTATAGATTTCACAGGGCACATTAGATATCATAAAAGTTCTTGAAGTGTAAGGTTACTTTACTAATTCGGTCCATTGCACTGCATTGTTTTCCATTGCACGGGGTTGCATTGCATTGTTTTGCTAGGTTATGCTGTTGATAACCATGGTGAGTTTATTGACAAATATTTGTTTCAGTATTATGTCGCCATGTTTGTATTTTTTTTTTCTATAAAAATTATGTATGGAATAGCATATTGGTATAAGTAATGGGGCGCAAAAGCCGCAAAGCCTGAAATTAAAATCCGGAGCGCGGAATCATGATCCGGAGCGCGCTCCGGCCCCGGAGCATACCGGATTGATCCGATCCGGCAAAAGGTCGGATCAACCCATCCCTACTTCAAAAACTACCAGTTTTCGAATGTATAGTACCAGAAGAGCATACCACGGAGGAAGTAGCACCTCATGCAGCAATTTCGCTCGAAAACCACCGAAAAGCTGCTTCAAAAACTACCAGTTTTCGAGTGTTCAGTACCAGAAGAGCATACCACGGAAGAGGTAGCACCTAGTACAACAATTTTGCTCGAAAACCACCGAAAAACTGCTTCAAAAACTACCAGTTTAGGAATGTATAGTACCAGAAGAGCATACCACGGAAGAAGTAGCACCTAGTACAGCAATTTTGCTCGAAAACCACCGAAAACCTGCTTCAAAACTACCAGTCTACGAATTTATAGTTCCAGGAGAGCATACCACGGAAGAAGTAGCACCTAGTACAGCAATTTTGCTCGAAAACCACCGAAAAACTGCTTCAAAAACTACCAGTTTTCGAATGTATAGTACCAGAAGAGCATACCACGGAAGAAGTAGCACCTAGTACAGCAATTTTGCTCGGAAACCACCGAAAAACTGCTTCAAAAACTACCAGTTTTTGAATGTATAGTACCAGAAGAGCATACCACGGAAGAAGTAGCACCTAGTACAGCAATTTTGCTCGAAAACCACCAAAAAACTGCTTCAAAAACTACCAGTTTTTGAATGTTCAGTACCAGGGGAGCACACCACGGAAGAACTAGCACCTAGTACAGCAATTTTGCTCGAAAACCACCGAAAAACTGCTTCAAAAACTACCAGTTTTCGAATGTATAGTACCAGAAGAGCATACCACGGAAGAAGTAGCACCTAGTAGAGCAATTTTGCTCGAAAACCACCGAAAAACTGCTTCAAAAACTAAGAGTTTTCGAATGTATAGTACCAGAAGAGAATACCACGGAAGAGGTAGCACCTAGTACAGCAATTTTGCTCGAAAACCACCGAAAAACTGCTTCAAAAACTACCAGTTTTCGAATGTATAGTACCAGGAGAGCATACCACGGAAGAAGTAGCACCTAGTACAGCAATTTTGCTCGAAAACCACCGAAAAACTGCTTCAAAAACTATTAGTTTTCGAATGTATAGTACCAGAAGAGCATACCACGGAAGAGGTAGCACCTAGTACAGCAATTTTTTTCGAAAACCACCGAAAAACTGCTTCAAAAACTACCAGTTTTGGAATGTATAGTATCAGAAGAGCATACCACGGAAGAGATAGCACCTAGTACAACAATTTTGCTCGAAAACCACCGAAAAACTGCTTCAAAAACTACCAGTTTTGGAATGTATAGTACCAGAAGAGCATACCACGGAAGAAGTAGCACCTAGTACAGCAATTTTGCTCGAAAACCACCGAAAAACTGCATCAAAAACAACCAGTTTTCGAGTGTTCAGTACCAGAAGAGCATACCACGGAAGAAGTAGCACCTAGTACAGCAATTTTGCTCGAAAACCACCGAAAAACTGCTTCAAAAACTACCAGTTTTCGAATGTATAGTACCAGAAGTGCATACCACGGAAGAAGTAGCACCTAGTGCAGCAATTTTGCTCGAAAACCACCGAAAAACTGCTTCAAAAACTACCAGTTTTGGAATGTATAGTACCAGAAGAGCATACCACGGAAGAAGTAGCACCTAGTACAGCAATTTTGCTCGAAAAGCACCGAAAAACTGCTTCAAAAACTACCAGTTTTCGAATGTTCAGTACCAGAAGAGCAAACCATGGAAGAGGTAGCACCTAGTACAGCAATTTTGCTCGAAAACCACCAAAAAACTGCATCAAAAACAACCAGTTTTCGAGTGTTCAGTACCAGAAGAGCATACCACGGAAGAAGTAGCACCTAGTACAGCAATTGTGCTCGAAAACCACCGAAAAACTGCTTCAAAAACTACCAGTTTTGGAATGTATAGTATCAGAAGAGCATACCACGGAAGAAGTAGCACCTAGTACAACAATTTTGCTCGAAAACCACCAAAAAACTGCTTCAAAACTACCAGTCTACGAATCAATAGTTCCAGGAGAGCATACCACGGAAGAAGTAGCACCTAGTACAGCAATTTTGCTCGAAAACCATCGAAAAACTGCTTCAAAAACTACCAGTTTTCGAATGTATAGTACCAGAAGAGCATACCACGGAAGAAGTAGCACCTAGTACAGCAATTTGGCTCGAAAACCACCGAAAAACTGCTTCAAAAACTACCAGTTTTCGAATGTATAGTACCAGAAGAGCATACCACGGAGGAAAAAGCACCTAGTACAGCAATTTTGCTCGAAAACCACCGAAAACCTGCATCAAAACTACCAGTCTACGAATTTTTAGTTCCAGGAGAGCATACCACGGAAGAAGTAGCACCTAGTACAGCAATTTTGCTTGTAAACCACCGAAAAACTGCTTCAAAACTACCAGTCTACGAATCTATAGTTCCAGGAGAGCATACCATGGAAGAAGTAGCACCTAGTA
The DNA here is from genome assembly GCF_943734755.1 of Anopheles moucheti. Lineage (NCBI taxonomy): Eukaryota > Metazoa > Arthropoda > Insecta > Diptera > Culicidae > Anopheles > Anopheles moucheti. The sequence goes on along the minus strand of NW_026453619.1, from coordinate 1,191,501 downwards.
CAGCAATTTTGCTTTTAAACCACCGAAAAACTGCTTCAAAAACTACCAGTTTTAGAATGTATAGTACCAGAAGAGCATACCACGGAAGAAGTAGCACCTAGTACAGCAATTTGGTTCGAAAACCACCGAAAAACTGCTTCAAAAACTACCAGTTTTCGAATGTATAGTACCAGAAAAGCATACCACGGAAGAAGTAGCACCTAGTACAACAATTTTGCTCGAAAACCACTTAAAAAGTGCATCAAAAACTACCAGTTATCGAGTGTTCAGTACCAGAAGAGCATACCACGGAAAAAGTATAACCTAGTACAGCAATTTTGCTCGAAAACCACCGAAAAACTGCTTCAAAACTACCAGTCTACGAATTTTTAGTTCCAGGAGAGCATACCACGGAAGAAGTAGCACCTAGTACAGCAATTTGGCTCGAAAACCACCGAAAACTGCTTCAAAACTACCAGTTTTTGAGTGTTCAGTACCAGAAGAGCATACTTTGGAAGAAGTATAACCTAGTACAGCAATTTTGCTCGAAAACCACCGAAAAGCTCCTTCAAAACTTCCAGTTTTCGAGTGTTCAGTACCAGAAGAGCATACCACGGAAGAAGTAGCACCTAGTACAGCAATTTTGCTCGAAAACCACCGAAAACCTGCATCAAAACTACCAGTCTACGAATTTTTAGTTCCAGGAGAGCATACCACGGAAGAAGTAGCACCTAGTACAGCAATTTTGCTCGAAAACCACCGAAAAACTGCTTCAAAAACTACCAGTTTTCGAATGTATAGTACCAGCAATTTTGCTCGAAAACCACCGAAAAACTGCTTCAAAAATAACCAGTTTTCGAATGTATAGTACCAGGAGAGCATACCACGGAAGAAGTAGCACCTAGTACAGCAATTTGGCTCGAAAACCACCGAAAAGCTGCTTCAAAAACTACCAGTTTTCGAATGTATAGTACCAGAAGAGCATACCACGGAAGAAGTAGCACCTAGTACAGCACTTTGGCTCGAAAACCACCGAAAAACTGCTTCAAAAACTACCAGTTTTCGAATGTATAGTACCAGGAGAGCATACCACGGAAGAGGTAGCACCTAGTACAACAATTTTGCTCGAAAACCACCGAAAAACTGCTTCAAAACTACCAGTTTTCGAATGTATAGTACCAGGAGAGCATACCACGGAACAAGTAGCACCTAGTACAGCAATTTTGCTCGAAAACCATCGAAAAACTGCTTCAAAAACTACCAGTTTTCGAATGTATAGTACCAGAAGAGCATACCACGGAAGAAGTAGCACCTAGTACAACAATTTTGCTCGAAAACCACCGAAAAACTGCTTCAAAAACTACCAGTTTTCGAATGTATAGTACCAGGAGAGCATACCACGGAAGAAGTAGCACCTAGTACAGCAATTTTGCTCGAAAACCATCGAAAAACTGCTTCAAAAACTACCAGTTTTCGAATGTATAGTACCAGAAGAGCATACCACGGAAGAAGTAGCACCTAGTACAACAATTTTGCTCGAAAACCACCGAAAAACTGCTTCAAAAACTACCAGTTTTCGAATGTATAGTACCAGAAGAGCATACCACGGAAGAAGTAGCACCTAGTACAGCAATTTGGCTGGAAAACCACCGAAAAACTGCTTCAAAAACTACCGGTTTTCGAATGTATAGTACCAGAAGAGCATACCACGGAAGAAGTAGCACCTAGTACAACAATTTTGCTCGAAAACCACCGAAAAACTGCTTCAAAAACTACCAGTTTTCGAATGTATAGTACCAGGAGAGCATACCACGGAAGAAGTAGCACCTAGTACAGCAATTTTGCTCGAAAACCATCGAAAAACTGCTTCAAAAACTACCAGTTTTCGAATGTATAGTACCAGAAGAGCATACCACGGAAGAAGTAGCACCTCATGCAGCGATTTTGCTTGAAAACCACCGAAAACCTGCATCAAAACTACCAGTCTACGAATTTTTAGTTCCAGGAGAGCATACTACGGAAGAAGTAGCACCAAGTACAGCAATTTTGATCGAAAACCACCGAAAAACTGCTTCAAAAACTACCAGTTTTCGAATGTATAGTACCAGGAGAGCATACCACGGAAGACGTAGCACCTAGTACAGCAATTTTGCTCGAAAACCACCGAAAAACTGCTTCAAAAACTACCAGTTTACGAATCTATAGTTCAAGGAGAGCATACTACGGAAGAGGTAGCACCTAGTACAGCAATTTTACTCGAAAACCACCGAAAAACTGCTTCAAAAACTACCAGTTTTCGAATGTATAGTACCAGAAGAGCATACCACGGAAGAAGTAGCACCTTGTACAGCAATTTTGCTCGAAAACCACCGAAAAACTGCTTCAAAAACTACCAGTTTTCGAATGTATAGTACCAGAAGAGCATACCACGGAGGAAAAAGAACCTAGTACAGCAATTTTGCTCGAAAACCACCGAAAAGCTCCTTCAAAACTACCAGTTTTCGAGTGTTCAGTACCAGAAGAGCATACCACGGAAGAAGTAGCACCTAGTAAAACAATTTTGCTCGAAAACCACCGAAAAACTGCTTCAAAAACTACCAGTTTTGGAATGTTTAGTACCAGGAGAGCATACCACGGAAGAAGTAGCACCTAGTACAGCAATTTTGCTCGAAAACCACCGAAAACCTGCATCAAAACTACCAGTCTACGAATTCTTAGTTCCAGGAGAGCATACCACGGAAGAAGTAGCACCTAGTACAGAAAGTTTGCTCGAAAACCACCAAAAAACTGCTTCAAAATATACCAGTTTTCGAATGTATAGTACCAGAAGAGCATACCACGGAAGAAGTATCACCTCATGCAGCGATTTTGCTTGAAAACCACCGAAAACCTGCTTCAAAAACTACCAGTTTTCGAATGTATAGTACCAGAAGAGCATACCACGGAAGAAGTAGCACCTAGTACAGCAATTTTGCTCGAAAACCACCGAAAACCTGCATCAAAACTACCAGTCTACGAATTTATAGTTCCAGGAGAGCATACCACGGAAGAAGTATCACCTCATGCAGCAATTTTGCTCGAAAACCACCGAAAAACTGCTTCAAAAACTACCAGTTTTCGAGTGTTTAGTACCAGAAGAGCATACCATGGAAGAAGTATAACCTAGTACAGCAATTTTGCTCGAAAACCACCGAAAAACTGCTTCAAAAACTACCAGTTTTAGAATGTATAGTACCAGGAGAGCATACCACGGAAGAAGTAGCACCTAGTACAGCAACTTTGCTCGAAAACTACCGAAAAACTGCTTCAAAAACTACCAGTTTTCGAGCGTTCAGTACCAGAAGAGCATACCACGGAAGAAGTAGCACCTAGTACAACAATTTTGCTCGAAAACTACCGAAAAACTGCTTCAAAAACTACCAATTTTCGAGTGTTTAGTACCAGAAGAGCATACCACGGAAGAAGTAGCACCTAGTACAACAATTTTGCTCGAAAACCACCGAAAAACTGCTTCAAAAACTACCAGTTTTCGAATGTATAGTACTAGAAGAGCATACCACGGAAGAAGTAGCACCTAGTACAGCAATTTTGCTCGAAAACCATCGAAAAACTGCTTCAAAAACTACCAGTTTTCGAATGTATAGTACCAGAAGAGCATACCACGGAAGAAGTATCACCTCATGCAGCAATTTTGCTCGAAAACCACCGAAAAACTGCTTCAAAAACTACCAGTTTTCGAAAGTATAGTACCAGAAAAGCATACCACGGAAGAAGTAGCACCTAGTACAACAATTTTGCTCGAAAACCACCGAAAAAACTGCTTCAAAAACAACCAGTTTTCGAATGTATAGTACCAGAAGAGCATACCACGGAAGAGGTAGCACCTAGTACAGCAATTTTGCTCGAAAACCACCGAAAAACTGCTTCAAAAACAACCAGTTTACGAATCTATAGTTCAAGGAGAGCATACTACGGAAGAAGTAGCACCTAGTACAGCAATTTTGATCGAAAACCACCGAAAAACTGCTTCAAAAACTACCAGTTTTTGAATGAATAGTACCAGGAGAGCATACCACGGAAGAAATAGCACCTAGTACAGCAATTTTGCTCGAAAACCACCGAAAAACTGCTTCAAAAACTACCAGTTTTCGAATGTATAGTACCAGAAGAGCATACCACGGAAGAAGTAGCACCTAGTACAGCAATTTTGCTCGAAAACCACCGAAAAACTGCTTCAAAATAGAGATGAGCGCTCCGTGCCGGAATCATGATTCCGATCCGATCCGATACAGTACTGAGTCCGATCCGATCCATAAAAGTGATTCCGATTGATTCCGAGTGATCCGGTTTCAATCAATATGCTTGCAATAATAGTTCAGGAAATTTTTTTATAGTGAGAACGCTTTCGATCAGAGTTATAATAAGCTAAACAGGGATTTAAATGCATTGAAAACATGTGAAAACGACAAGAAAACCATAGGACATTTTTTAAAAATCACTGGAACTACTGGACTATTTTTAAACAACAAAACTGAAAATCATGCGATTTAGCAAAACTACTCCTATAAAGTTGATTTAAAGATAATTTATAACATAACCCATAAGAAAACTGATGGATCTCGCATACTGCCAAAACTGCTTAGCAAACATACTCAACAATACAAAAAAAGTCAAATTAACCCAAGAAAATATTGCTGAAATTAGTTTGGCGAACTCAAATTCGTTCAATTTTGATTATAAATCATTGAGACTTTTTTTAATTACATGGAAATTTTTGCCACTTGGAAATAATTTTAAAATTTTTTGCTTAACCCCCTCAAAAACCGTTTAATTTTCATATAAATCTATAATAAAATCGATAATTACCGACAATAAGTAAAACACAATAATAACAGTCAAAGTAAAATTACGACAAAACGCCGCAAAGCAACGCACACATGATAGATCCGGCGATCCGGATCAGCCGGAGTTTTCATAGTGAGAATAATTCCACTAGGTCCAGCTGTTTTGAGTCCGGCTGTTGTATGAAGATCCGGAGCAGCCGGAGTTTCTATAGTGAGAATAACTCCACTAGGTCCGGAGTTTTGAGTCCGGCTTTTGTATGAAGATCCGGAGCAGCCGGTGTTTCTATAGTGAGAATGATTCCGGTAGGTCCGGATTTTTTGAGTCCGGATCATCCAATTTTGTATGAAATTTCGTGGATCAGTCGGAGCGCCTATAGTGAGAATGTTTCCCATGTGAGATGAACTAGGTGAGAGCACACACAATTTGAGAGTATAAGCGAAGAGCAAGGAAGAAACGATCTCATGGTGGTCCTGTTGCTCAACCTGAAGTGTATATCTTTCCTGTTTGCACACGTATGTTAAAGCACGGCGAGCGGCTGTTTCATACACACGTGTCAGACTATTTGCGCTCAAAATTGTTTGTTCTCGTTCGTCTCTCTCGTAAGCTCTCTCCTTTTTTATGAATCCTTAACACGTTGATTATGCGCATTGGGGTGTTAGTATTTTTGCTACAAGAAGATCAATAATATATTCAATAAATTTGCGTTAGATTCTTGCTTCCATTAACAAATTTACGCTTTACAAGCTAATTAATATCTGTAGTAAAAAGGAAACAAACATTTTATCGATCGATTAAAGAATGTTAAGTGTAAAATAATCACACAAATGCTCCTGTTACAATTACTACTCAATGGAATGTTACAACTGCCCACTATAGATTTCACAGGGCACATTAGATATCATAAAAGTTCTTGAAGTGTAAGGTTACTTTACTAATTCGGTCCATTGCACTGCATTGTTTTCCATTGCACGGGGTTGCATTGCATTGTTTTGCTAGGTTATGCTGTTGATAACCATGGTGAGTTTATTGACAAATATTTGTTTCAGTATTATGTCGCCATGTTTGTATTTTTTTTTCTATAAAAATTCTGTATGGAATAGCATATTGGTATAAGTAATGGGGCGCAAAAGCCGCAAAGCCTGAAATTAAAATCCGGAGCGCGGAATCATGATCCGGAGCGCGCTCCGGCCCCGGAGCATACCGGATTGATCCGATCCGACAAAAGGTCGGATCAACCCATCCCTACTTCAAAAACTACCAGTTTTCGAATGTATAGTACCAGAAGAGCATACCACGGAGGAAGTAGCACCTAGTACAACAATTTCGCTCGAAAACCACCGAAAAGCTGCTTCAAAACTACCAGTCTACGAATTTATAGTTCCAGGAGAGCATACCACGGAAGAAGTAGCACCTAGTACAGCAATTTTGCTCGAAAACCACCGAAAACCTGCTTCAAAACTACCAGTCTACGAATTTCTAGTTCCAGGAGAGCATACCACGGAAGAAGTAGCACCTAGTACAGCAATTTTGCTCGAAAACCACCGAAAAAACTGCTTCAAAAACTACAAGTTTTCGAATGTATAGTACCAGAAGAGCATACCACGGAAGAAGTAGCACCTAGTACAGCAATTTTGCTCGGAAACCACCGAAAAACTGCTTCAAAAACTACCAGTTTTCGAATGTATAGTACCAGAAGAGCATACCACGGAAGAAGTAGCACCTAGTACAGCAATTTTGCTCGAAAACCACCAAAAAACTGCTTCAAAAACTACCAGTTTTCGAATGTATAGTACCAGGAGAGCACACCACGGAAGAACTAGCACCTAGTACAGCAATTTTGCTCGAAAACCACCGAAAAACTGCTTCAAAAACTACCAGTTTTCGAATGTATAGTACCAGAAGAGCATACCACGGAAGAAGTAGCACCTAGTACAGCAATTTTGCTCGAAAACCACCGAAAAACTGCTTCAAAAACTACCAGTTTTTGAATGTATAGTACCAGAAGAGCATACCACGGAAGAAGTATCACCTCATGCAGCGATTTTGCTCGAAAACCACCGAAAAACTGCTTCAAAAACTACCAGTTTTCGAATGTATAGTACCAGGAGAGCATACCACGGAAGAAGTAGCACCTAGTACAGCAATTTTGCTCGAAAACCACCGAAAAACTGCTTCAAAAACTATTAGTTTTCGAATGTATAGTACCAGAAGAGCATACCACGGAAGAGGTAGCACCTAGTACAGCAATTTTTTTCGAAAACCACCGAAAAACTGCTTCAAAAACTACCAGTTTTCGAATGTATAGTATCAGAAGAGCTTACCACGGAAGAGATAGCACCTAGTACAACAATTTTGCTCGAAAACCACCGAAAAACTGCTTCAAAAACTACCAGTTTTCGAATGTATAGTACCAGAAGAGCATACCACGGAAGAAGTAGCACCTAATACAGCAATTTTGCTCGAAAAGCACCGAAAAACTGCTTCAAAAACTACCAGTTTTCGAATGTATAGTACCAGAAGAGCATACCACGGAAGAAGTAGCACCTAGTACAGCAATTTTGCTCGAAAACCACCGAAAAACTGCATCAAAAACAACCAGTTTTCGAGTGTTCAGTACCAGAAGAGCATACCACGGAAGAAGTAGCACCTAGTACAACAATTTTGCTCGAAAACCACCGAAAAACTGCTTCAAAAACTACCAGTTTTCGAATGTATAGTACCAGAAGTGCATACCACGGAAGAAGTAGCACCTAGTACAGCAATTTTGCTCGAAAACCACCGAAAAACTGCTTCAAAAACTACCAGTTTTCGAATGTATAGTACCAGAAGAGCATACCACGGAAGAAGTAGCACCTAGTACAGCAATTTTGCTCGAAAAGCACCGAAAAACTGCTTCAAAAACTACCAGTTTTCGAATGTTCAGTACCAGAAGAGCAAACCATGGAAGAGGTAGCACCTAGTACAGCAATTTTGCTCGAAAACCACCAAAAAACTGCATCAAAAACAACCAGTTTTCGAGTGTTCAGTACCAGAAGAGCATACCACGGAAGAAGTAGCACCTAGTACAGCAATTGTGCTCGAAAACCACCGAAAAACTGCTTCAAAAACTACCAGTTTTGGAATGTATAGTATCAGAAGAGCATACCACGGAAGAAGTAGCACCTAGTACAACAATTTTGCTCGAAAACCACCAAAAAACTGCTTCAAAACTACCAGTCTACGAATCAATAGTTCCAGAAGAGCATACCACGGAAGAAGTAGCACCTAGTACAGCAATTTTGCTCGAAAACCATCGCAAAACTGCTTCAAAAACTACCAGTTTTCGAATGTATAGTACCAGAAGAGCATACCACGGAAGAAGTAGCACCTAGTACAGCAATTTTGCTCGAAAACCACCGAAAAACTGCTTCAAAATAGAGATGAGCGCTCCGTGCCGGAATCATGATTCCGATCCGATCCGATACAGTACTGAGTCCGATCCGATCCATAAAAGTGATTCCGATTGATTCCGAGTGATCCGGTTTCAATCAATATGCTTGCAATAATAGTTCAGGAAATTTTTTTATAGTGAGAACGCTTTCGATCAGAGTTATAATAAGCTAAACAGGGATTTAAATGCATTGAAAACATGTGAAAACGACAAGAAAACCATAGGACATTTTTTAAAAATCACTGGAACTACTGGACTATTTTTAAACAACAAAACTGAAAATCATGCGATTTAGCAAAACTACTCCTATAAAGTTGATTTAAAGATAATTTATAACATAACCCATAAGAAAACTGATGGATCTCGCATACTGCCAAAACTGCTTAGCAAACATACTCAACAATACAAAAAAAGTCAAATTAACCCAAGAAAATATTGCTGAAATTAGTTTGGCGAACTCAAATTCGTTCAATTTTGATTATAAATCATTGAGACTTTTTTTAATTACATGGAAATTTTTGCCACTTGGAAATAATTTTAAAATTTTTTGCTTAACCCCCTCAAAAACCGTTTAATTTTCATATAAATCTATAATAAAATCGATAATTACCGACAATAAGTAAAACACAATAATAACAGTCAAAGTAAAATTACGACAAAACGCCGCAAAGCAACGCACACATGATAGATCCGGCGATCCGGATCAGCCGGAGATTTCATAGTGAGAATAATTCCACTAGGTCCAGCTGTTTTGAGTCCGGCTGTTGTATGAAGATCCGGAGCAGCCGGAGTTTCTATAGTGAGAATAACTCCACTAGGTCCGGAGTTTTGAGTCCGGCTTTTGTATGAAGATCCGGAGCAGCCGGTGTTTCTATAGTGAGAATGATTCCGGTAGGTCCGGATTTTTTGAGTCCGGATCATCCAATTTTGTATGAAATTTCGTGGATCAGTCGGAGCGCCTATAGTGAGAATGTTTCCCATGTGAGATGAACTAGGTGAGAGCACACACAATTTGAGAGTATAAGCGAAGAGCAAGGAAGAAACGATCTCATGGTGGTCCTGTTGCTCAACCTGAAGTGTATATCTTTCCTGTTTGCACACGTATGTTAAAGCACGGCGAGCGGCTGTTTCATACACACGTGTCAGACTATTTGCGCTCAAAATTGTTTGTTCTCGTTCGTCTCTCTCGTAAGCTCTCTCCTTTTTTATGAATCCTTAACACGTTGATTATGCGCATTGGGGTGTTAGTATTTTTGCTACAAGAAGATCAATAATATATTCAATAAATTTGCGTTAGATTCTTGCTTCCATTAACAAATTTACGCTTTACAAGCTAATTAATATCTGTAGTAAAAAGGAAACAAACATTTTATCGATCGATTAAAGAATGTTAAGTGTAAAATAATCACACAAATGCTCCTGTTACAATTACTACTCAATGGAATGTTACAACTGCCCACTATAGATTTCACAGGGCACATTAGATATCATAAAAGTTCTTGAAGTGTAAGGTTACTTTACTAATTCGGTCCATTGCACTGCATTGTTTTCCATTGCACGGGGTTGCATTGCATTGTTTTGCTAGGTTATGCTGTTGATAACCATGGTGAGTTTATTGACAAATATTTGTTTCAGTATTATGTCGCCATGTTTGTATTTTTTTTTTCTATAAAAATTATGTATGGAATAGCATATTGGTATAAGTAATGGGGCGCAAAAGCCGCAAAGCCTGAAATTAAAATCCGGAGCGCGGAATCATGATCCGGAGCGCGCTCCGGCCCCGGAGCATACCGGATTGATCCGATCCGGCAAAAGGTCGGATCAACCCATCCCTACTTCAAAAACTACCAGTTTTCGAATGTATAGTACCAGAAGAGCATACCACGGAGGAAGTAGCACCTAGTACAACAATTTCGCTCGAAAACCACCGAAAAGCTGCTTCAAAACTACCAGTCTACGAATTTATAGTTCCAGGAGAGCATACCACGGAAGAAGTAGCACCTAGTACAGCAATTTTGCTCGAAAACCACCGAAAACCTGCTTCAAAACTACCAGTCTACGAATTTATAGTTCCAGGAGAGCATACCACGGAAGAAGTAGCACCTAGTACAGCAATTTTGCTCGAAAACCACCGAAAAACTGCTTCAAAAACTACCAGTTTTCGAATGTATAGTACCAGAAGAGCATACCACGGAAGAAGTAGCACCTAGTACAGCAATTTTGCTCGGAAACCACCGAAAAACTGCTTCAAAAACTACCAGTTTTCGAATGTATAGTACCAGAAGAGCATACCACGGAAGAAGTAGCACCTAGTACAGCAATTTTGCTCGAAAACCACCAAAAAACTGCTTCAAAAACTACCAGTTTTCGAATGTATAGTACCAGGAGAGCATACCACGGAAGAAGTAGCACCTAGTACAGCAATTTTGCTCGAAAACCACCGAAAAACTGCTTCAAAAACTACCAGTTTTCGAATGTATAGTACCAGAAGAGCATACCACGGAAGAAGTAGCACCTAGTACAGCAATTTTGCTCGAAAACCACCGAAAAACTGCTTCAAAAACTAAGAGTTTTTGAATGTATAGTACCAGAAGAGCATACCACGGAAGAGGTAGCACCTAGTACAGCAATTTTGCTCGAAAACCACCGAAAAACTGCTTCAAAAACTACCAGTTTTCGAATGTATAGTACCAGGAGAGCATACCACGGAAGAAGTAGCACCTAGTACAGCAATTTTGCTCGAAAACCACCGAAAAACTGCTTCAAAAACTATTAGTTTTCGAATGTATAGTACCAGAAGAGCATACCACGGAAGAGGTAGCACCTAGTACAGCAATTTTTTTCGAAAACCACCGAAAAACTGCTTCAAAAACTACCAGTTTTGGAATGTATAGTATCAGAAGAGCTTACCACGGAAGAGATAGCACCTAGTACAACAATTTTGCTCGAAAACCACCGAAAAACTGCTTCAAAAACTACCAGTTTTCGTATGTATAGTACCAGAAGAGCATACCACGGAAGAAGTAGCACCTAATACAGCAATTTTGCTCGAAAAGCACCGAAAAACTGCTTCAAAAACTACCAGTTTTCGAATGTATAGTACCAGAAGAGCATACCACGGAAGAAGTAGCACCTAGTACAGCAATTTTGCTCGAAAACCACCGAAAAACTGCATCAAAAACAACCAGTTTTCGAGTGTTCAGTACCAGAAGAGCATACCACGGAAGAAGTAGCACCTAGTACAACAATTTTGCTCGAAAACCACCGAAAAACTGCTTCAAAAACTACCAGTTTTCGAATGTATAGTACCAGAAGTGCATACCACGGAAGAAGTAGCACCTAGTACAGCAATTTTGCTCGAAAACCACCGAAAAACTGCTTCAAAAACTACCAGTTTTGGAATGTATAGTACCAGAAGAGCATACCACGGAAGAAGTAGCACCTAGTACAGCAATTTTGCTCGAAAAGCACCGAAAAACTGCTTCAAAAACTACCAGTTTTCGAATGTTCAGTACCAGAAGAGCAAACCATGGAAGAGGTAGCACCTAGTACAGCAATTTTGCTCGAAAACCACCAAAAAACTGCATCAAAAACAACCAGTTTTCGAGTGTTCAGTACCAGAAGAGCATACCACGGAAGAAGTAGCACCTAGTACAGCAATTGTGCTCGAAAACCACCGAAAATCTGCTTCAAAAACTACCAGTTTTCGAATGTATAGTATCAGAAGAGCATACCACGGAAGAAGTAGCACCTAGTACAACAATTTTGCTCGAAAACCACCAAAAAACTGCTTCAAAACTACCAGTCTACGAATCAATAGTTCCAGAAGAGCATACCACGGAAGAAGTAGCACCTAGTACAGCAATTTTGCTCGAAAACCATCGCAAAACTGCTTCAAAAACTACCAGTTTTCGAATGTATAGTACCAGAAGAGCATACCACGGAAGAGATAGCACCTAGTACAGCAATTTTGCTCGAAAACCACCGAAAAACTGCTTCAAAAACTACCAGTTTTCGAATGTATAGTACCAGAAGAGCATACCACGGAGGAAAAAGCACCTAGTACAGCAATTTTGCTCGAAAACCACCGAAAAGCTCCTTCAAAACTACCAGTTTTCGAGTGTTCAGTACCAGAAGAGCATACCACGGAAGAAGTAGCACCTAGTACAACAATTTTGCTCGAAAACCACCGAAAAACTGCTTCAAAAACTACCAGTTTTGGAATGTATAGTACCAGAAGAGCATACCACGGAAGAAGTAGCACCTAGTACAGCAATTTTGCTCGAAAACCACCGAAAAACTGCATCAAAACTACCAGTCTACGAATTTTTAGTTCCAGGAGAGCATACCACGGAAGAAGTAGCACCTAGTACAGCAATTTTGCTCGAAAACCACCAAAAAACTGCTTCAAAATATACCAGTTTTCGAATGTATAGTACCAGAAGAGCATACCACGGAAGAAGTAGCACCTAGTACAGCAATTTTGCTTGAAAACCACCGAAAGTAGTATAACCTAGTAGTAGAAGTATAACCTAGTACAGCAATTTTGCTCGAAAACCACCGAAAAGCTCCTTCAAAACTACCAGTTTTCGAGTGTTCAGTACCAGAAGAGCATACCACGGAAGAAGTAGCACCTAGTACAACAATTTTGCTCGAAAACCACCAAAAAACTGCTTCAAAACTACCATTCTACGAATCTATAGTTCCAGGAGAGCATACCACGGAAGAAGTAGCACCTAGTACAGCAATTTTGCTTGTAAACCACCGAAAAACTGCTTCAAAAACTACCAGTTTTCGAATGTATAGTACCAGAAGAACATACCACGGAAGAAGTAGCACCTAGTACAGCAATTTGGTTCGAAAACCACCGAAAAACTGCTTCAAAAACTACCAGTTTTCGAATGTATAGTACCAGAAAAGCATACCACGGAAGAAGTAGCACCTAGTACAACAATTTTGCTCGAAAACCACCGAAAAACTGCATCAAAAACTACCAGTTTTCGAGTGTTTAGTACCAGAAGAGCATACCACGGAAGAAGTATAACCTAGTACAGCAATTTTGCTCGAAAACCACCGAAAAACTGCTTCAAAACTACCAGTCTACGAATTTATAGTTCCAGGAGAGCATACCACGGAAGAAGTAGCACCTAGTACAGCAATTTGGCTCGAAAACCACCGAAAAACTGCTTCAAAACTACCAGTTTTTGAGTGTTCAGTACCAGAAGAGCATACTTTGGAAGAAGTAAAACCTAGTACAGCAATTTTGCTCGAAAACCACCGAAAAGCTCCTTCAAAACTACCAGTTTTCGAGTGTTCAGTACCAGAAGAGCATACCACGGAAGAAGTAGCACCTAGTACAACAATTTTGCTCGAAAACCACCGAAAAACTGCTTCAAAAACTACCAGTTTTGGAATGTATAGTACCAGAAGAGCATACCACGGAAGAAGTAGCACCTAGTACAGCAATTTTGCTCGAAAACCACCGAAAACCTGCATCAAAACTACCAGTCTACGAATTTTTAGTTCCAGGAGAGCATACCACGGAAGAAGTAGCACCTAGTACAGCAATTTTTCTCGAAAACCACCGAAAAACTGCTTCAAAAACTACCAGTTTTCGAATGTATAGTACCAGCAATTTTGCTCGAAAACCAACGAAAATCTGCTTCAAAAATAACCAGTTTTCGAATGTATAGTACCAGGAGAGCATACCACGGAAGAAGTAGCACCTAGTACAGCAATTTGGCTCGAAAACCACCGAAAAACTGCTTCAAAAACTACCAGTTTTCGAATGTATAGTACCAGAAGAGCATACCACGGAAGAAGTAGCACCTAGTACAGCTATTTTGCTCGAAAACCACCGAAAAACTGCTTCAAAAACTACCAGTTTCGAATGTATAGTACCAGGAGAGCATACCACGGAAGAGGTAGCACCTAGTACAGCAATTTTGCTTGTAAACCACCGAAAAACTGCTTCAAAAACTACCAGTTTTCGAATGTATAGTACCAGAAGAGCATACCACGGAAGAAGTAGCACCTAGTACAACAATTTTGCTCGAAAACCACCGAAAAACTGCTTCAAAAACTACCAGTTTTCGAATGTATAGTACCAGGAGAGCATACCACGGAAGAAGTAGCACCTAGTACAGCAATTTTGCTCGAAAACCATCGAAAAACTGCTTCAAAAACTACCAGTTTTCGAATGTATAGTACCAAAAGAGCATACCACGGAAGAAGTATCACCTCATGCAGCGATTTTGCTTGAAAACCACCGAAAACCTGCTTCAAAAACTACCAGTTTTCGAATGTATAGTACCAGGAGAGCATACCACGGAAGAAGTAGCACCTAGTACAGCAATTTTGCTCGAAAACCATCGAAAAATTGCTTCAAAAACTACCAGTTTTCGAATGTATAGTACCAAAAGAGCATACCACGGAAGAAGTATCACCTCATGCAGCGATTTTGCTTGAAAACCACCGAAAAACTGCTTCAAAAACTACCAGTTTTCGAGTGTTCAGTACCAAAAGAGCATACCACGGAAGAAGTAGCACCTAGTACAACAATTTTGCTCGAAAACCACCGAAAAAACTGCTTCAAAAACTACCAGTTTTCGAATGTATAGTACCAGGAGAGCATACCACGGAAGAAGTAGCACCTAGTACAGCAATTTTGCTCGAAAACCACCGAAAAACTGCTTCAAAAACTACCAGTTTTTGAATGTGTAGTACCAGAAGAGCATACCACGGAAGAGGTGGCACCTAGTACAGCAATTTTGCTCGAAAACCACCAAAAAACTGCTTCAAAAACTACCAGTTTTCGAGTGCTCAGTACCAGAAGAGCATACCACGGAAGAAGTATTACTTGGTGCAACAATTTTGTTCGAAAACCACCGAAAATCTGCTTCAAAAACTACCAGTTTGCGAAAGTTTAGTACCAAAAGAGCATACCACGGAAGAAGTAGCACCTAGTACAACAATTTTGCTCGAAAACCACCGAAAAACTGCTTCAAAAACTACCAGTTTTTGAATGTTCGGCACCAGAAGAGCATACCACGGAAGAATTAGCACCTAGTACAGTAATTTTGCTCGAAAACCACCGAAAAACTGCTTCAAAAACTACCAGTTTTCGAGTGCTCAGTACCAGAAGAGCATACCACGGAAGAAGTATTACTTGGTACAACAATTTTGCTCGAAAACCACCGAAAAACTGCTTCAAAAACTACCAGTTTTCGAATGTATAGTACCAGAAGAGCATACCACGGAAGAAGTAGCACCTAGTACAGCAATTTTGCTCGAAAACCACCGAAAAACTGCTTCAAAAACTACCAGTTTTCGAATGTATAGTACCAGAAGAGCATACCACGGAAGAAGTAGCACCTAGTACAACAATTTGGCTCGAAAACCACCGAAAAACTGCTTCAAAAACTACCAGTTTTCGAGTGTTCAGTACGAAAAAAGCACACCACGGAAGAAGTAGCACCTAGTACAACAATTTTGCTCGAAAACCACCGAAAATCTGCTTCAAAAACTACCAGTTTTCGAATGTATAGTACCAGAAGAGCATACCACGGAAGAAGTATTACTTGGTACAACAATTTTGCTCGAAAACCACCGAAAAACTGCTTCAAAAACTACCAGTTTTTGAATGTTCGGCACCAGAAGAGCATACCACGGAAGAAGTAGCACCAAGTACAGCAATTTTGCTCGAAAACTACCGAAAATCTGCTTCAAAAACTACCAGTTTTCGAATGTATAGTACCAGAAGAGCAAACAACGGAAGAAGTAGCACCTAGTACAACAATTTGGCTCGAAAACCACCGACAAACTGCTTCAAAAACTACCAGTTTTCGAGTGTTCAGTACGAAAAAAGCACACCACGGAAGAAGTAGCACCTAGTACAACAATTTTGCTCGAATACCACCGAAAAGCTGCTTCAAAAACTACCAGTTTTTGAATGTATAGTACCAGGAGAGCATACCACGGAAGAAGTAGCACCTAGTACAGCAATTTTGCTCGAAAACCACCGAAAAACTGCTTCAAAAACTACCAGTTTTCGAAAGTACAGTACCAAGAGAGCATACCACGGAATAGGTAGCTTCTAGTACAGCAATTTTGCTCGTAAAACACCGAAAAACTGCTTCAAAAACTACCAGTTTTCGAGTGTTCAGTACCAGGAGAGCATACCACGGAAGAAGTAGCACCTAGTACAGCAATTTTGCTCGAAAACCACCGAAAAACTGCTTCAAAAACTACCAGTTTTCGAATGTACAGTACCAAGAGAGCATATCACGGAAGAGGTAGCACCTTGTACAGCAATTTTTTTCAAAAACCACCGAAAAACTGCTTCAAAAACTACCAGTTTTTGAATGTATAGTACCAGAAGAGCATACCACGGAAGAGGTAGCACCTTGTACAGTAATTTTGCTCGAAAACCACCGAAAAACTGCTTCAAAAACTACCAGTTTTCGAGTGTTCAGTACCAGAAGAGCATACCACGGAAGAAGTAGCACCTAGTACAGCAATTTTGCTCGAAAACCACCGAAAAACTGCTTCAAAAACTACCAGTTTTCGAGTGTTCAGTACGAAAAAAGCACACCACGGAAGAAGTAGCACCTAGTACAGCAATTTTGCTCGTAAAACACCGAAAAACTGCTTCAAAAACTACCAGTTTTCGAATGTACAGTACCAAGAGAGCATATCACGGAATAGGTAGCTTCTAGTACAGCAATTTTGCTCGTAAAACACCGAAAAACTGCTTCAAAAACTACCAGTTTTTGAATGTATAGTACCAGAAGAGCATACCACGGAAGACGTAGCACCTAGTACTGCAATTTTGCTCGAAAACCACCGATAAACTGCTTCAAAAACTACCAGTTTTCGAGTGTTCAGTACGAAAAAAGCACACCACGGAAGAAGTAGCACCTAGTACAGCAATTTTGCTCGTAAAACACCGAAAAACTGCTTCAAAAACTACCAGTTTTCGAATGTATAGTACCAGGAGAGCATACCACGGAAGAGGTAGCACCTAGTACAACAATTTTGCTCGAAAACCACCGAAAAACTGCTTCAAAAACTATCAGTTTTCGAATGTATAGTACCAGAAGAGCATACCACGGAAGAGGTAGCACCTAGTACAGTATTTTTGCTCGAAAACCACCGAAAAACTGCTTCAAAAACTACCAGTTTTTGAATGTATAGTACCAGGAGAGCATACCACGGAAGAAGTAGCACCTAGTACAGCAATTTTGCTCGAAAACCACCGAAAAACTGCTTCAAAAACTACCAGTTTTCGAATGTACAGTACCAAGAGAACATACCACGGAATAGGTAGCTTCTAGTACAGCAATTTTGCTCGTAAAACACCGAAAAACTGCTTCAAAAACTACCAGTTTTTGAATGTATAGTACCAGGAGCGCATACCACGGAAGAAGTAGCACCTAGTACAGCAATTTTGCTCGAAAACCACCGAAAAACTGCTTCAAAAACTACCAGTTTTCGAATGTATAGTACCAGAAGAGCATACCACGGAAGAAGTAGCACCTAGTACAGCAATTTTGCTCGAAAACCACCGCATACCACGGAAGAATTATCACCTAGTACAGCAATTTTAGTCGAAAACCACCGATAAACTGCTTCAAAAACTACCAGTATTCGAGTGTTCAGTACCAGGAGAGCATACCACGGAAGAAGTAGCACCTAGTAAAGCAATTTTGCTCGAAAACCACCGAAAAACTGCTTCAAAAACTACCAGTTTTCGAATGTATAGTACCAGAAGAGCATACCACGGAAAAAGTATCACCTAGTACAGCAATTTTGCTCGAAAACCACCGAAAAACTGCTTCAAAAACTACCAGTTTTCGAATGTATAGTACCAGGAGAGCATACCACGGAAGAGGTAGCACCTAGTACAGCAATTTTGCTCGAAAACCACCGAAAATCTGCTTCGCAAACTACCAGTTTTCGAATGTATAGTACCAAGAGAGCATACCACGGAAAAAGTAGCACCTAGTACAACAATTTCGCTCGAAAACCACCGAAAAACTGCTTCAAAAACTACCAGTTTTCGAAAGTACAGTACCAAGAGAGCATACCACGGAAGAGGTAGCACCTTGTACAGCAATTTTGCTCGAAAACCACCGAAAAACTGCTTCAAAAACTACCAGTTTTTGAATGTATAGTACCAGAAGAGCATACCACGGAAGACGTAGCACCTAGTACTGCAATTTTGCTCGAAAACCACCGATAAACTGCTTCAAAAACTACCAGTTTTCGAGTGTTCAGTACGAAAAAAGTTCAGAGTGTTCAGTACGAAAAAAGCACACCACGGAAGAAGTAGCACCTAGTACAGCAATTTTGCTCGTAAAACACCGAAAAACTGCTTCAAAAACTACCAGTTTTCGAATGTATAGTACCAGGAGAGCATACCACGGAAGAGGTAGCACCTAGTACAACAATTTTGCTCGAAAACCACCGAAAAACTGCTTCAAAAACTATCAGTTTTCGAATGTATAGTACCAGAAGAGCATACCACGGAAGAGGTAGCACCTAGTACAGTATTTTTGCTCGAAAACCACCGAAAAACTGCTTCAAAAACTACCAGTTTTTGAATGTATAGTACCAGGAGAGCATACCACGGAAGAAGTAGCACCTAGTACAGCAATTTTGCTCGAAAACCACCGAAAAACTGCTTCAAAAACTACCAGTTTTCGAATGTACAGTACCAAGAGAACATACCACGGAATAGGTAGCTTCTAGTACAGCAATTTTGCTCGTAAAACACCGAAAAACTGCTTCAAAAACTACCAGTTTTTGAATGTATAGTACCAGGAGCGCATACCACGGAAGAAGTAGCACCTAGTACAGCAATTTTGCTCGAAAACCACCGAAAAACTGCTTCAAAAACTACCAGTTTTCGAATGTATAGTACCAGAAGAGCATACCACGGAAGAAGTAGCACCTAGTACAGCAATTTTGCTCGAAAACCACCGCATACCACGGAAGAATTATCACCTAGTACAGCAATTTTAGTCGAAAACCACCGATAAACTGCTTCAAAAACTACCAGTATTCGAGTGTTCAGTACCAGGAGAGCATACCACGGAAGAAGTAGCACCTAGTAAAGCAATTTTGCTCGAAAACCACCGAAAAACTGCTTCAAAAACTACCAGTTTTCGAATGTATAGTACCAGAAGAGCATACCACGGAAAAAGTATCACCTAGTACAGCAATTTTGCTCGAAAACCACCGAAAAACTGCTTCAAAAACTACCAGTTTTCGAATGTATAGTACCAGGAGAGCATACCACGGAAGAGGTAGCACCTAGTACAGCAATTTTGCTCGAAAACCACCGAAAATCTGCTTCAAAAACTACCAGTTTTCGAATGTATAGTACCAAGAGAGCATACCACGGAAAAAGTAGCACCTAGTACAACAATTTCGCTCGAAAACCACCGAAAAACTGCTTCAAAAACTACCAGTTTTCGAAAGTACAGTACCAAGAGAGCATACCACGGAAGAGGTAGCACCTTGTACAGCAATTTTGCTCGAAAACCACCGAAAAACTGCTTCAAAAACTACCAGTTTTCGAATGTATAGTACCAGAAGAGCATACCACGGAAGAGGTAGCACCTTGTACAGTAATTTTGCTCGAAAACCACCGAAAAACTGCTTCAAAAACTACCAGTTTTCGAGTGTTCAGTACCAGAAGAGCATACCACGGAAGAAGTAGCACCTAGTACAGCAATTTTGCTCGAAAACCACCGAAAAACTGCTTCAAAAACTACCAGTTTTCGAATGTACAGTACCAAGAGAGCATACCACGGAATAGGTAGCTTCTAGTACAGCAATTTTGCTCGTAAAACACCGAAAAACTGCTTCAAAAACTACCAGTTTTTGAATGTATAGTACCAGAAGAGCATACCACGGAAGACGTAGCACCTAGTACTGCAATTTTGCTCGAAAACCACCGAAAATCTGCTTCAAAAACTACCAGTTTTCGAATGTATAGTACCAAGAGAGCATACCACTGAAGAAGTAGCACCTAGTACAGCAATTTTGCTCGAAAACCACCGAAAAACTGCTTCAAAAACTACCAGTTTTCGAGTGTTCAGTATCTGGAGAGCATACCACGGAAGAAGTAGCACCTAGTACAACAATTTTTTCTCGAAAACTACCGAAAAACTGCTTCAAAAACTACCAGTTTTCGAGTGTTCAGTACTAGAAGAGCATACCACGGAAGAAGTAGCACCTAATACAGCAGTTTGGCTCGAAAACCACCGAAAAACTGCTTCAAAAACTACCAGTTTTCGAATGTATAGTACCAGAAAAGCATACCACGGAAGAGGTAGCACCTAGTACAGCAATTTTGCTCGAAAACCTTCGAAAAACTGCTTCAAAAACTACCAGTTTTGGAATATTTAGTACAAGGAGAGCATACCACGGAAGAGGTAGCCCCTAGTACAGCAATTTTGCTCGAAAACCACCGAAAAACGGCTTCAAAAACTACCAGTTTTCGAATGTATAGTACCAGAACAGCATACCACGGAAGAAGTAGCACCTAGTACAGCAAGTTTGCTTGAAAACCACCGAAAAACTGCTTCAAAAGCTACCAGTTTTGGAATGTATAGTACTAGGAGAGCATACCACGGAAGATGTAGCACCTAATACAGCAATTTTGCTCGAAAACCACCGAAAAACTGCTTCAAAAACTACCAGTTTTGGAATGTTTAGTACCGGGAGAGCATACCACGGAAGAAGTAGCACCTAGTACAGCTATTTTTTCTCGAAAAGCACCGAAAAACTGCTTCAAAAACTACCAGTTTTCGAGTCTTCAGTACAACAAGAGCATACCACGGAAGAAGTAGCACCTAGTACAGCAATTTTGCTCGAAAACCACCGAAAAACTGCTTCAAAAACTACCAGTTTTTGAATGTATAGTACCAAGAGAGCATACCACGGAAGAGGTGGCACCTAGTACAGCAATTTTGCTCGAAAACCACCAAAATACTGCTTCAAAAACTACCAGTTTTCGAGTGCTCAGTACCAGAAGAGCATACCACGGAAGAAGTATTACTTGGTGCAACAATTTTGTTCGAAAACCACCGAAAATCTGCTTCCAAAACTACCAGTTTTCGAAAGTTTAGTACCAAAAGAGCATACCACGGAAGAAGTAGCACCTAGTACAACAATTTTGCTCGAAAACCACCGAAAAACTGCTTCAAAAACTACCAGTTTTCGATTGTTCAGTACCAGGAGAGCATACCACGGAAGAAGTAGCACCTAGTATAGCAATTTTGCTCGAAAACCACCGAAAAACTGCTTCAAAAACTACTTGTTTTCGAGTGTTCAGTACGAAAAAAGCACACCACGGAAGAAGTAGCACCTAGTACAGCAATTTTGCTCGAAAACCACCGAAAAACTGCTTCAAAAACTACCAGTTTTCGAATGTATAGTACCAGAAGAGCATACCACGGAAGAAGTAGCACCTAGTATAGCAATTTTGCTCGAAAACCACCGAAAAACTGCTTCAAAAACTACCAGTTTTCGAGTGTTAAGTACGAAAAAAGCACACCACGGAAGAAAGAGGCACCTAGTACAACAATTTTGCTCGAAAACCACCGAAAATCTGCTTCAAAAACTACCAGTTTTCGAATGTATAGTACCAGAAGAGCATACCACGGAAGAAGTATTACTTGGTACAACAATTTTGCTCGAAAACCACCGAAAAACTGCTTCAAAAACTACCAGTTTTTGAATGTTCGGCACCAGAAGAGCATACCACGGAAGAATTAGCACCTAGTACAGTAATTTTGCTCGAAAACCACCCAAAAACTGCTTCAAAAACTACCAGTTTTCGAGTGCTCAGTACCAGAATAGCATACCACGGAAGAAGTATTACTTGGTACAACAATTTTGCTCGAAAACCACCGAAAATCTGCTGCAAAAACTACCAGTTTTCGATTGTATAGTACCAAAAGAGCATACCACGGAAGAAGTAGCACCTAGTACAACAATTTTGCTCGAAAACCACCGAAAAACTGCTTCAAAAACTACCAGTTTTCGATTGTT
The DNA here is from genome assembly GCF_943734755.1 of Anopheles moucheti. NCBI lineage: Eukaryota > Metazoa > Arthropoda > Insecta > Diptera > Culicidae > Anopheles > Anopheles moucheti. The sequence goes on along the minus strand of NW_026453619.1, from coordinate 1,169,183 downwards.
CAGTACCAGGAGAGCATACCACGGAAGGGGTAGCACCTAGTATAGCAATTTTGCTCGAAAACCACCGAAAAACTGCTTCAAAAACTACCAGTTTTGGAATGTATAGTACCAGAAGAGCATACCACGGAAGAAGTAGCACCAAGTACAGCAATTTTGTTCGAAAACCACCGAAAAACTGCTTCAAAAACTACCAGTTTTCGAATGTATAGTACCAGAAGAGCATACCACGGAAGAAGTAGCACCTAGTACAACATTTTGGCTCGAAAACCACCGAAAAACTGCTTCAAAAAGTACCAGCTTTCGAGTGTTCAGTACGAAAAAAGCACACCACGGAAGAAAGAGGCACCTAGTACAACAATTTTGCTCGAAAACCACCGAAAATCTGCTTCAAAAACTACCAGTTTTCGAATGTATAGTACCAGAAGAGCATACCACGGAAGAAGTATTACTTGGTACAACAATTTTGCTCGAAAACCACCGAAAAACTGCTTCAAAAACTACCAGTTTTTGAATGTTCGGCACCAGAAGAGCATACCACGGAAGAAGTAGCACCTGGTACAGCAATTTTGCTCGAAAACTACCGAAAATCTGCTTCAAAAACTACCAGTTTTCGAATGTATAGTACCAGAAGAGCATACCACGGAAGAAGTAGCACCTAGTACAACAATTTGGCTCGAAAACCACCGAAAAACTGCTTCAAAAACTACCAGTTTTCGAGTGTTCAGTACGAAAAAAGCACACCACGGAAGAAGTAGCACCTAGTACAACAATTTTGCTCGAAAACCACCGAAAAACTGCTTCAAAAACTACCAGTTTTTGAATGTTTAGTACCAGGAGAGCATACCACGGAAGAAGTAGCACCTAGTACAGCAATTTTGCTCGAAAACCACCGAAAACCTGCTTCAAAAACTACCAGTTTTCGAATGTATAGTACCAAGAGAGCATACCACGGAATAGGTAGCTTTTAGTACAGCAATTTTGCTCGTAAAACACCGAAAAACTGCTTCAAAAACTACCAGTTTTCGAGTGTTCAGTACCAGGAGAGCATACCACGGAAGAAGTAGCACCTAGTACAGCAATTTTGCTCGAAAACCACCGAAAAACTGCTTCAAAAACTACCAGTTTTCGAAAGTACAGTACCATAAGAGCATACCACGGAAGAGGTAGCACCTTGTACAGCAATTTTGCTCGAAAACCACCGAAAAACTGCTTCAAAAACTACCAGTTTTCGAATGTATAGTACCAGAAGAGCATACCACGGAAGAGGTAGCACCTTGTACAGTAATTTTGCTCGAAAACCACCGAAAAACTGCTTCAAAAACTACCAGTTTTCGAGTGTTCAGTACCAGAAGAGCATACCACGGAAGAAGTAGCACCTAGTACAGCAATTTTGCTCGAAAACCACCGAAAAACTGCTTCAAAAACTACCAGTTTTCGAATGTACAGTACCAAGAGAGCATACCACGGAATAGGTAGCTTCTAGTACAGCAATTTTGCTCGTAAAACACCGAAAAACTGCTTCAAAAACTACCAGTTTTTGAATGTATAGTACCAGAAGAGCATACCACGGAAGACGTAGCACCTAGTACAGCAATTTTGCTCGAAAACCACCGAAAATCTGCTTCAAAAACTACCAGTTTTCGAATGTATAGTACCAAGAGAGCATACCACTGAAGAAGTAGCACCTAGTACAGCAATTTTGCTCGAAAACCACCGAAAAACTGCTTCAAAAACTACCAGTTTTCGAGTGTTCAGTATCTGGAGAGCATACCACGGAAGAAGTAGCACCTAGTACAACAATTTTTTCTCGAAAACTACCGAAAAACTGCTTCAAAAACTACCAGTTTTCGAGTGTTCAGTACTAGAAGAGCATACCACGGAAGAAGTAGCACCTAATACAGCAGTTTGGCTCGAAAACCACCGAAAAACTGCTTCAAAAACTACCAGTTTTCGAATGTATAGTACCAGAAAAGCATACCACGGAAGAGGTAGCACCTAGTACAGCAATTTTGCTCGAAAACCTTCGAAAAACTGCTTCAAAAACTACCAGTTTTGGAATATTTAGTACAAGGAGAGCATACCACGGAAGAGGTAGCCCCTAGTACAGCAATTTTGCTCGAAAACCACCGAAAAACGGCTTCAAAAACTACCAGTTTTCGAATGTATAGTACCAGAACAGCATACCACGGAAGAAGTAGCACCTAGTACAGCAAGTTTGCTTGAAAACCACCGAAAAACTGCTTCAAAAGCTACCAGTTTTGGAATGTATAGTACTAGGAAAGCATACCACGGAAGATGTAGCACCTAATACAGCAATTTTGCTCGAAAACCACCGAAAAACTGCTTCAAAAACTACCAGTTTTGGAATGTTTAGTACCGGGAGAGCATACCACGGAAGAAGTAGCACCTAGTACAGCTATTTTTTCTCGAAAAGCACCGAAAAACTGCTTCAAAAACTACCAGTTTTCGAGTCTTCAGTACAACAAGAGCATACCACGGAAGAAGTAGCACCTAGTACAGCAATTTTGCTCGAAAACCACCGAAAAACTGCTTCAAAAACTACCAGTTTTTGAATGTATAGTACCAAGAGAGCATACCACGGAAGAGGTGGCACCTAGTACAGCAATTTTGCTCGAAAACCACCAAAATACTGCTTCAAAAACTACCAGTTTTCGAGTGCTCAGTACCAGAAGAGCATACCACGGAAGAAGTATTACTTGGTGCAACAATTTTGTTCGAAAACCACCGAAAATCTGCTTCCAAAACTACCAGTTTTCGAAAGTTTAGTACCAAAAGAGCATACCACGGAAGAAGTAGCACCTAGTACAACAATTTTGCTCGAAAACCACCGAAAAACTGCTTCAAAAACTACCAGTTTTCGATTGTTCAGTACCAGGAGAGCATACCACGGAAGAAGTAGCACCTAGTATAGCAATTTTGCTCGAAAACCACCGAAAAACTGCTTCAAAAACTACTTGTTTTCGAGTGTTCAGTACGAAAAAAGCACACCACGGAAGAAGTAGCACCTAGTACAGCAATTTTGCTCGAAAACCACCGAAAAACTGCTTCAAAAACTACCAGTTTTCGAATGTATAGTACCAGAAGAGCATACCACGGAAGAAGTAGCACCTAGTATAGCAATTTTGCTCGAAAACCACCGAAAAACTGCTTCAAAAACTACCAGTTTTCGAGTGTTAAGTACGAAAAAAGCACACCACGGAAGAAAGAGGCACCTAGTACAACAATTTTGCTCGAAAACCACCGAAAATCTGCTTCAAAAACTACCAGTTTTCGAATGTATAGTACCAGAAGAGCATACCACGGAAGAAGTATTACTTGGTACAACAATTTTGCTCGAAAACCACCGAAAAACTGCTTCAAAAACTACCAGTTTTTGAATGTTCGGCACCAGAAGAGCATACCACGGAAGAATTAGCACCTAGTACAGTAATTTTGCTCGAAAACCACCCAAAAACTGCTTCAAAAACTACCAGTTTTCGAGTGCTCAGTACCAGAATAGCATACCACGGAAGAAGTATTACTTGGTACAACAATTTTGCTCGAAAACCACCGAAAATCTGCTGCAAAAACTACCAGTTTTCGAAAGTCTAGTACCAAAAGAGCATACCACGGAAGAAGTAGCACCTAGTACAACAATTTTGCTCGAAAACCACCGAAAAACTGCTTCAAAAACTACCAGTTTTCGATTGTTCAGTACCAGGAGAGCATACCACGGAAGGGGTAGCACCTAGTATAGCAATTTTGCTCGAAAACCACCGAAAAACTGCTTCAAAAACTACCAGTTTTGGAATGTATAGTACCAGAAGAGCATACCACGGAAGAAGTAGCACCAAGTACAGCAATTTTGTTCGAAAACCACCGAAAAACTGCTTCAAAAACTACCAGTTTTCGAATGTATAGTACCAGAAGAGCATACCACGGAAGAAGTAGCACCTAGTACAACATTTTGGCTCGAAAACCACCGAAAAACTGCTTCAAAAAGTACCAGCTTTCGAGTGTTCAGTACGAAAAAAGCACACCACGGAAGAAAGAGGCACCTAGTACAACAATTTTGCTCGAAAACCACCGAAAATCTGCTTCAAAAACTACCAGTTTTCGAATGTATAGTACCAGAAGAGCATACCACGGAAGAAGTATTACTTGGTACAACAATTTTGCTCGAAAACCACCGAAAAACTGCTTCAAAAACTACCAGTTTTTGAATGTTCGGCACCAGAAGAGCATACCACGGAAGAAGTAGCACCTGGTACAGCAATTTTGCTCGAAAACTACCGAAAATCTGCTTCAAAAACTACCAGTTTTCGAATGTATAGTACCAGAAGAGCATACCACGGAAGAAGTAGCACCTAGTACAACAATTTGGCTCGAAAACCACCGAAAAACTGCTTCAAAAACTACCAGTTTTCGAGTGTTCAGTACGAAAAAAGCACACCACGGAAGAAGTAGCACCTAGTACAACAATTTTGCTCGAAAACCACCGAAAAACTGCTTCAAAAACTACCAGTTTTTGAATGTTTAGTACCAGGAGAGCATACCACGGAAGAAGTAGCACCTAGTACAGCAATTTTGCTCGAAAACCACCGAAAACCTGCTTCAAAAACTACCAGTTTTCGAATGTATAGTACCAAGAGAGCATACCACGGAAGAAGTAGCACCTAGTACAGCAATTTTGCTCGTAAAACACCGAAAAACTGCTTGAAAAACTACCAGTTTTCGAGTGTTCAGTACCAGGAGAGCATACCACGGAAGAAGTAGCACCTAGTACAGCAATTTTGCTCGAAAACCACCGAAAAACTGCTTCAAAAACTACCAGTTTTCGAAAGTACAGTACCATAAGAGCATACCACGGAAGAGGTAGCACCTTGTACAGCAATTTTGCTCGAAAACCACCGAAAAACTGCTTCAAAAACTACCAGTTTTCGAATGTATAGTACCAGAAGAGCATACCACGGAAGAGGTAGCACCTTGTACAGTAATTTTGCTCGAAAACCACCGAAAAACTGCTTCAAAAACTACCAGTTTACGAGTGTTCAGTACCAGAAGAGCATACCACGGAAGAAGTAGCACCTAGTACAGCAGTTTGGCTCGAAAACCACCGAAAAACTGCTTCAAAAACTACCAGTTTTCGAATGTACAGTACCAAGAGAGCATACCACGGAATAGGTAGCTTCTAGTACAGCAATTTTGCTCGTAAAACACCGAAAAACTGCTTCAAAAACTACCAGTTTTTGAATGTATAGTACCAGAAGAGCATACCACGGAAGACGTAGCACCTAGTACTGCAATTTTGCTCGAAAACCACCGAAAAACTGCTTCAAAAACTACCAGTTTTCGAGTGTTCAGTACCAGGAGAGCATACCACGGAAGAAGTAGCACCTAGTACAGCAATTTTGCTCGAAAACCACCGAAAAACGGCTTCAAAAACTACCAGTTTTCGAATGTATAGTACCAGGAGAGCATACCACGGAAGAGGTAGCACCTAGTACAACAATTTTGCTCGAAAACCACCGAAAAACTGCTTCAAAAACTATCAGTTTTCGAATGTATAGTACCTGAAGAGCATACCACGGAATAGGTAGCTTCTAGTACAGCAATTTTGCTCGAAAACCACCGAAAAACTGCTTCAAAAACTACCAGTTTTTGAATGTATAGTACCAGGAGAGCATACCACGGAAGAAGTAGCACCTAGTACAGCAATTTTGCTCGAAAACCACCGAAAAACTGCTTCAAAAACTACCAGTTTTCGAATGTACAGTATCAAGAGAACATACCACGGAATAGGTAGCTTCTAGTACAGCAATTTTGCTCGTAAAACACCGAAAAACTGCTTCAAAAACTACCAGTTTTTGAATGTATAGTACCAGGAGCGCATACCACGGAAGAAGTAGCACCTAGTACAGCAATTTTGCTCGAAAACCACCGAAAAACTGCTTCAAAAACTACCAGTTTTCGAATGTATAGTACCGGGAGAGCATACCACGGAAGAAGTAGCACCTAGTACAGCAAGTTTGCTCGAAAACCACCGAAAAACTGCTTCAAAAACTACCAGTATTCGAGTGTTCAGTACCAGTAGAGCATACCACGGAAGAAGTAGCACCTAGTAAAGCAATTTTGCTCGAAAACCACCGAAAAACTGCTTCAAAAACTACCAGTTTTCGAATGTATAGTACCAGGAGAGCATACCACGGAAGAAGTAGCACCTAGTACAGCAATTTTGCTCGAAAACCACCGCATACCACGGAAGAATTATCACCTAGTACAGCAATTTGGCTCGAAAACCACCGATAAACTGCTTCAAAAACTACCAGTATTCGAGTGTTCAGTACCAGGAGAGCATACCACGGAAGAAGTAGCACCTAGTACAGCAATTTGGCTCGAAAACCACCGAAAACCTGCTTCAAAAACTACCAGTTTTCGAATGTATAGTACCAGGAGAGCATACCACGGAAAAAGTATCACCTAGTACAGCAATTTTGCTCGAAAACCACCGAAAAACTGCTTCAAAAACTACCAGTTTTCGAATGTATAGTACCAGGAGAGCATACCACGGAAGAGGTAGCACCTAGTTCAGCAATTTTGCTCGAAAACCACCGAAAATCTGCTTCAAAAACTACCAGTTTTCGAATGTATAGTACCAAGAGAGCATACCACGGAAGAAGTAGCACCTAGTACAACAATTTCGCTCGAAAACCACCGAAAAACTGCTTCAAAAACTACCAATTTTCGAAAGTATAGTACCAGGAGAGCATACCACGGAAGAAGTAGCTCCTAGTACAGCAATTTGGCTCGAAAACCACCGAAAAACTGCTTCAAAAACTACCAGTTTTCGAGTGTTCAGTACCAGGAGAGCATACCACGGAAGAAGTAGCATCTAGTACAGCAATTTGGCTCGAAAACCACCGAAAAACTGCTTCAAAAACTACCAGTTTTCGAATATTCAGTACCAGAAGAGCATACCACGGAATAGGTAGCTTCTAGTACAGCAATTTTGCTCGAAAACCACCGAAAAACTGCTTCAAAAACTACCAGTTTTCGAATGTATAGTACCAGAAGAGCATACCACGGAAGAGGTAGCACCTAGTACAGCAATTTTGCTCGAAAACCACCGAAAAACTGCTTCAAAAACTACCAGTTTTCGAATATTCAGTACCAGAAGAGCATACCACGGAATAGGTAGCTTCTAGTACAGCAATTTTGCTCGAAAACCACCGAAAAACTGCTTCAAAAACTACCAGTTTTCGAATGTATAGTACCAGGAGAGCATACCACGGAAGAAGTAGCACCTAGTACAGCAATTTGGCTCGAAAACCACCGAAAAACTGCTTCAAAAACTACCAGTTTTCGAGTGTTCAGTACCTGAAGAGCATACCACGGAATAGGTAGCTTCTAGTACAGCAATTTTGCTCGAAAACCACCGAAAAACTGCTTCAAAAACTACCAGTTTTCGAATGTATAGTACCAGGAGAGCATACCACGGAAGAAGTAGCACCTAGTACAGCAATTTGGCTCGAAAACCACCGAAAAACTGCTTCAAAAACTACCAGTTTTCGAGTGTTCAGTACCTGAAGAGCATACCACGGAATAGGTAGCTTCTAGTACAGCAATTTTGCTCGAAAACCACCGAAAAACTGCTTCAAAAACTACCAGTTTTCGAATGTATAGTACCAGAAGAGCATACCACGGAAGAAGTAGCACCTAGTACAGCAATTTTGCTCGAAAACCACCAAAATACTGCTTCAAAAACTACCAGTTTTCGAGTGCTCAGTACCAGAAGAGCATACCACGGAAGAAGTATTACTTGGTGCAACAATTTTGTTCGAAAACCACCGAAAATCTGCTTCCAAAACTACCAGTTTTCGAAAGTTTAGTACCAAAAGAGCATACCACGGAAGAAGTAGCACCTAGTACAACAATTTTGCTCGAAAACCACCGAAAAACTGCTTCAAAAACTACCAGTTTTCGATTGTTCAGTACCAGGAGAGCATACCACGGAAGAAGTAGCACCTAGTATAGCAATTTTGCTCGAAAACCACCGAAAAACTGCTTCAAAAACTACTTGTTTTCGAGTGTTCAGTACGAAAAAAGCACACCACGGAAGAAGTAGCACCTAGTACAGCAATTTTGCTCGAAAACCACCGAAAAACTGCTTCAAAAACTACCAGTTTTCGAATGTATAGTACCAGAAGAGCATACCACGGAAGAAGTAGCACCTAGTATAGCAATTTTGCTCGAAAACCACCGAAAAACTGCTTCAAAAACTACCAGTTTTCGAGTGTTAAGTACGAAAAAAGCACACCACGGAAGAAAGAGGCACCTAGTACAACAATTTTGCTCGAAAACCACCGAAAATCTGCTTCAAAAACTACCAGTTTTCGAATGTATAGTACCAGAAGAGCATACCACGGAAGAAGTATTACTTGGTACAACAATTTTGCTCGAAAACCACCGAAAAACTGCTTCAAAAACTACCAGTTTTTGAATGTTCGGCACCAGAAGAGCATACCACGGAAGAATTAGCACCTAGTACAGTAATTTTGCTCGAAAACCACCCAAAAACTGCTTCAAAAACTACCAGTTTTTGAGTGCTTAGTACCAGAATAGCATACCACGGAAGAAGTATTACTTGGTACAACAATTTTGCTCGAAAACCACCGAAAATCTGCTGCAAAAACTACCAGTTTTCGAAAGTCTAGTACCAAAAGAGCATACCACGGAAGAAGTAGCACCTAGTACAACAATTTTGCTCGAAAACCACCGAAAAACTGCTTCAAAAACTACCAGTTTTCGATTGTTCAGTACCAGGAGAGCATACCACGGAAGGGGTAGCACCTAGTATAGCAATTTTGCTCGAAAACCACCGAAAAACTGCTTCAAAAACTACCAGTTTTGGAATGTATAGTACCAGAAGAGCATACCACGGAAGAAGTAGCACCAAGTACAGCAATTTTGTTCGAAAACCACCGAAAAACTGCTTCAAAAACTACCAGTTTTCGAATGTATAGTACCAGAAGAGCATACCACGGAAGAAGTAGCACCTAGTACAACATTTTGGCTCGAAAACCACCGAAAAACTGCTTCAAAAAGTACCAGCTTTCGAGTGTTCAGTACGAAAAAAGCACACCACGGAAGAAAGAGGCACCTAGTACAACAATTTTGCTCGAAAACCACCGAAAATCTGCTTCAAAAACTACCAGTTTTCGAATGTATAGTACCAGAAGAGCATACCACGGAAGAAGTATTACTTGGTACAACAATTTTGCTCGAAAACCACCGAAAAACTGCTTCAAAAACTACCAGTTTTTGAATGTTCGGCACCAGAAGAGCATACCACGGAAGAAGTAGCACCTGGTACAGCAATTTTGCTCGAAAACTACCGAAAATCTGCTTCAAAAAACTACCAGTTTTCGAATGTATAGTACCAGAAGAGCATACCACGGAAGAAGTAGCACCTAGTACAACAATTTGGCTCGAAAACCACCGAAAAACTGCTTCAAAAACTACCAGTTTTCGAGTGTTCAGTACGAAAAAAAGCACACCACGGAAGAAGTAGCACCTAGTACAAACAATTTTGCTCGAAAACCACCGAAAAACTGCTTCAAAAACTACCAGTTTTTGAATGTTTAGTACCAGGAGAGCATACCACGGAAGAAGTAGCACCTAGTACAGCAATTTTGCTCGAAAACCACCGAAAACCTGCTTCAAAAACTACCAGTTTTCGAATGTATAGTACCAAGAGAGCATACCACGGAATAGGTAGCTTTTAGTACAGCAATTTTGCTCGTAAAACACCGAAAAACTGCTTCAAAAACTACCAGTTTTCGAGTGTTCAGTACCAGGAGAGCATACCACGGAAGAAGTAGCACCTAGTACAGCAATTTTGCTCGAAAACCACCGAAAAACTGCTTCAAAAACTACCAGTTTTCGAAAGTACAGTACCATAAGAGCATACCACGGAAGAGGTAGCACCTTGTACAGCAATTTTGCTCGAAAACCACCGAAAAACTGCTTCAAAAACTACCAGTTTTCGAATGTATAGTACCAGAAGAGCATACCACGGAAGAGGTAGCACCTTGTACAGTAATTTTGCTCGAAAACCACCGAAAAACTGCTTCAAAAACTACCAGTTTACGAGTGTTCAGTACCAGAAGAGCATACCACGGAAGAAGTAGCACCTAGTACAGCAGTTTGGCTCGAAAACCACCGAAAAACTGCTTCAAAAACTACCAGTTTTCGAATGTACAGTACCAAGAGAGCATACCACGGAATAGGTAGCTTCTAGTACAGCAATTTTGCTCGTAAAACACCGAAAAACTGCTTCAAAAACTACCAGTTTTTGAATGTATAGTACCAGAAGAGCATACCACGGAAGACGTAGCACCTAGTACTGCAATTTTGCTCGAAAACCACCGAAAAACTGCTTCAAAAACTACCAGTTTTCGAGTGTTCAGTACCAGGAGAGCATACCACGGAAGAAGTAGCACCTAGTACAGCAATTTTGCTCGAAAACCACCGAAAAAACGGCTTCAAAAACTACCAGTTTTCGAATGTATAGTACCAGGAGAGCATACCACGGAAGAGGTAGCACCTAGTACAACAATTTTGCTCGAAAACCACCGAAAAACTGCTTCAAAAACTATCAGTTTTCGAATGTATAGTACCTGAAGAGCATACCACGGAATAGGTAGCTTCTAGTACAGCAATTTTGCTCGAAAACCACCGAAAAACTGCTTCAAAAACTACCAGTTTTTGAATGTATAGTACCAGGAGAGCATACCACGGAAGAAGTAGCACCTAGTACAGCAATTTTGCTCGAAAACCACCGAAAAACTGCTTCAAAAACTACCAGTTTTCGAATGTACAGTATCAAGAGAACATACCACGGAATAGGTAGCTTCTAGTACAGCAATTTTGCTCGTAAAACACCGAAAAACTGCTTCAAAAACTACCAGTTTTTGAATGTATAGTACCAGGAGCGCATACCACGGAAGAAGTAGCACCTAGTACAGCAATTTTGCTCGAAAACCACCGAAAAACTGCTTCAAAAACTACCAGTTTTCGAATGTATAGTACCGGGAGAGCATACCACGGAAGAAGTAGCACCTAGTACAGCAAGTTTGCTCGAAAACCACCGAAAAACTGCTTCAAAAACTACCAGTATTCGAGTGTTCAGTACCAGGAGAGCATACCACGGAAGAAGTAGCACCTAGTAAAGCAATTTTGCTCGAAAACCACCGAAAAACTGCTTCAAAAACTACCAGTTTTCGAATGTATAGTACCAGGAGAGCATACCACGGAAGAAGTAGCACCTAGTACAGCAATTTTGCTCGAAAACCACCGCATACCACGGAAGAATTATCACCTAGTACAGCAATTTGGCTCGAAAACCACCGATAAACTGCTTCAAAAACTACCAGTATTCGAGTGTTCAGTACCAGGAGAGCATACCACGGAAGAAGTAGCACCTAGTACAGCAATTTGGCTCGAAAACCACCGAAAACCTGCTTCAAAAACTACCAGTTTTCGAATGTATAGTACCAGGAGAGCATACCACGGAAAAAGTATCACCTAGTACAGCAATTTTGCTCGAAAACCACCGAAAAACTGCTTCAAAAACTACCAGTTTTCGAATGTATAGTACCAGGAGAGCATACCACGGAAGAGGTAGCACCTAGTTCAGCAATTTTGCTCGAAAACCACCGAAAATCTGCTTCAAAAACTACCAGTTTTCGAATGTATAGTACCAAGAGAGCATACCACGGAAGAAGTAGCACCTAGTACAACAATTTCGCTCGAAAACCACCGAAAAACTGCTTCAAAAACTACCAATTTTCGAAAGTATAGTACCAGGAGAGCATACCACGGAAGAAGTAGCTCCTAGTACAGCAATTTGGCTCGAAAACCACCGAAAAACTGCTTCAAAAACTACCAGTTTTCGAGTGTTCAGTACCAGGAGAGCATACCACGGAAGAAGTAGCATCTAGTACAGCAATTTGGCTCGAAAACCACCGAAAAACTGCTTCAAAAACTACCAGTTTTCGAATATTCAGTACCAGAAGAGCATACCACGGAATAGGTAGCTTCTAGTACAGCAATTTTGCTCGAAAACCACCGAAAAACTGCTTCAAAAACTACCAGTTTTCGAATGTATAGTACCAGAAGAGCATACCACGGAAGAGGTAGCACCTAGTACAGCAATTTTGCTCGAAAACCACCGAAAAACTGCTTCAAAAACTACCAGTTTTCGAATATTCAGTACCAGAAGAGCATACCACGGAATAGGTAGCTTCTAGTACAGCAATTTTGCTCGAAAACCACCGAAAAACTGCTTCAAAAACTACCAGTTTTCGAATGTATAGTACCAGGAGAGCATACCACGGAAGAAGTAGCACCTAGTACAGCAATTTGGCTCGAAAACCACCGAAAAACTGCTTCAAAAACTACCAGTTTTCGAGTGTTCAGTACCTGAAGAGCATACCACGGAATAGGTAGCTTCTAGTACAGCAATTTTGCTCGAAAACCACCGAAAAACTGCTTCAAAAACTACCAGTTTTCGAATGTATAGTACCAGGAGAGCATACCACGGAAGAAGTAGCACCTAGTACAGCAATTTGGCTCGAAAACCACCGAAAAACTGCTTCAAAAACTACCAGTTTTCGAGTGTTCAGTACCTGAAGAGCATACCACGGAATAGGTAGCTTCTAGTACAGCAATTTTGCTCGAAAACCACCGAAAAACTGCTTCAAAAACTACCAGTTTTCGAATGTATAGTACCAGAAGAGCATACCACGGAAGAAGTAGCACCTAGTACAGCAATTTTGCTCGAAAACCACCGAAAAACTGCTTCAAAAACTACCAGTTTTCGAATGTATAGTACCAGGAGAGCATACCACGGAAGACGTAGCACCTAGTACAGCAATTTTGCTCGAAAACCACCGAAAATCTGCTTCAAAAACTACCAGTTTTCGAATATTCAGTACCAGAAGAGCATACCACGGAATAGATAGCTTCTAGTACAGCAATTTTGCTCGAAAACCACCGAAAAAACTGCTTCAAAAACTACCAGTTTTCGAATGTATAGTACCAGAAGAGCATACCACGGAAGAGGTAGCACCTAGTACAGCAATTTTGCTCGAAAACCACCGAAAAACTGCTTCAAAAACTACCAGTTTTCGAATGTATAGTACCAGGAGAGCATACCACGGAAGAAGTAGCACCTAGTACAGCAATTTTGCTCGAAAACCACCGAAAAACTGCTTCAAAAACTACCAGTTTTCGAATGTATAGTACCAGGAGAGCATACCACGGAAGAGGTAGCACCTAGTACAGCAATTTTGCTCGAAAACCACCAAAAAACTGCTTCAAAAACTACCAGTGTTCGAATATTCAGTACCAAGAGAGCATACCACGGAAGAGGTAGCACCTTGTACAGCAATTTTGCTCGAAAACCACCGAAAAACTGCTTCAAAAACTACCAGTTTTCGAATATTCAGTACCAGAAGAGCATACCACGGAATAGGTAGCTTCTAGTACAGCAATTTTGCTCGAAAACCACCGAAAAACTGCTTCAAAAACTACCAGTTTTCGAATGTATAGTACCAGGAGAGCATACCACGGAAGAAGTAGCACCTAGTACAGCAATTTGGCTCGAAAACCACCGAAAAACTGCTTCAAAAACTACCAGTTTTCGAGTGTTCAGTACCTGAAGAGCATACCACGGAATAGGTAGCTTCTAGTACAGCAATTTTGCTCGAAAACCACCGAAAAACTGCTTCAAAAACTACCAGTTTTTGAATGTATAGTACCAGGAGAGCATACCACGGAAGAAGTAGCACCTAGTACAGCAATTTGGCTCGAAAACCACCGAAAAACTGCTTCAAAAACTACCAGTTTTCGAGTGTTCAGTACCTGAAGAGCATACCACGGAATAGGTAGCTTCTAGTACAGCAATTTTGCTCGAAAACCACCGAAAAACTGCTTCAAAAACTACCAGTTTTCGAATGTATAGTACCAGAAGAGCATACCACGGAAGAAGTAGCACCTAGTACAGCAATTTTGCTCGAAAACCACTGAAAAACTGCTTCAAAAACTACCAGTTTTCGAATGTATAGTACCAGGAGAGCATACCACGGAAGAAGTAGCACCTAGTACAGCAATTTTGCTCGAAAACCACCGAAAATCTGCTTCAAAAACTACCAGTTTTCGAATATTCAGTACCAGAAGAGCATACCACGGAATAGGTAGCTTCTAGTACAGCAATTTTGCTCGAAAACCACCGAAAAACTGCTTCAAAAACTACCAGTTTTCGAATGTAAAGTACCAGAAGAGCATACCACGGAAGAGGTAGCACCTAGTACAGCAATTTTGCTCGAAAACCACCGAAAAACTGCTTCAAAAACTACCAGTTTTCGAATATTCAGTACCAGAAGAGCATACCACGGAATAGGTAGCTTCTAGTACAGCAATTTTGCTCGAAAACCACCGAAAAACTGCTTCAAAAACTACCAGTTTTCGAATGTATAGTACCAGGAGAGCATACCACGGAAGAGGTAGCACCTAGTACAGCAATTTTGCTCGAAAACCACCGAAAAACTGCTTCAAAAACTACCAGTTTTCGAATGTATAGTACCAGGAGAGCATACCACGGAAGAGGTAGCACCTAGTACAGCAATTTTGCTCGAAAACCACCGAAAATCTGCTTCAAAAACTACCAGTTTTCGAATATTCAGTACCAGAAGAGCATACCACGGAAGAAGTAGCACCTAGTACAGCAATTTGGCTCGAAAACCACCGAAAAACTGCTTCAAAAACTACCAGTTTTCGAGTGTTCAGTACCTGAAGAGCATACCACGGAATAGGTAGCTTCTAGTACAGCAATTTTGCTCGAAAACCACCGAAAAACTGCTTCAAAAACTACCAGTTTTCGAATGTATAGTACCAGAAGAGCATACCACGGAAGAAGTAGCACCTAGTACAGCAATTTTGCTCGAAAACCACCGAAAAACTGCTTCAAAAACTACCAGTTTTCGAATGTATAGTACCAGAAGAGCATACCACGGAAGAGGTAGCACCTAGTACAGCAATTTTGCTCGAAAACCACCGAAAATCTGCTTCAAAAACTACCAGTTTTCGAATGTATAGTACCAAGAGAGCATACCACGGAAGAAGTAGCACCTAGTACAACAATTTCGCTCGAAAACCACCGAAAAACTGCTTCAAAAACTACCAGTTTTCGAATGTATAGTACCAGGAGAGCATACCACGGAAGAGGTAGCACCTAGTACAGCAATTTTGCTCGAAAACCACCGAAAATCTGCTTCAAAAACTACCAGTTTTCGAATGTATAGTACCAAGAGAGCATACCACGGAAGAAGTAGCACCTAGTACAACAATTTCGCTCGAAAACCACCGAAAAACTGCTTCAAAAACTACCAATTTTCGAAAGTATAGTACCAGGAGAGCATACCACGGAAGAAGTAGCTCCTAGTACAGCAATTTGGCTCGAAAACCACCGAAAAACTGCTTTAAAAACTACCAGTTTTCGAGTGTTCAGTACCAGGAGAGCATACCACGGAAGAAGTAGCACCTAGTACAGCAATTTGGCTCGAAAACCACCGAAAAACTGCTTCAAAAACTACCAGTTTTCGAGTGTTCAGTACCAGAAGAGCATACCACGGAATAGGTAGCTTCTAGTACAGCAATTTTGCTCGAAAACCACCGAAAAACTGCTTCAAAAACTACCAGTTTTCGAATATATAGTACCAGGAGAGCATACCACGGAAGAAGTAGCACCTAGTACAGCAATTTGGCTCCAAAAACCACCGAAAAACTGCTTAAAAAACTACCAGTTTTCGAATTTATTGTACCAGAAGTGCATACCACGGAAGAGGTAGCACCTAGTACAGCAATTTTGCTCGAAAACCACCGAAAAAACTGCTTCAAAAACTACCAGTTTTCGAATGTATAGTACCAAGAGAGCATACCACGGAAGAAGTAGCACCTAGTACAGCAATTTTGCTCGAAAACCACCGAAAAACTGCTTCAAAAACTACCAGTTTTCTAATGTATAGTACCAGAAGAGCATACCACGGAAGAAGTATCACCTAGTACAGCAATTTTGCTCGAAAACCACCGAAAAACTGCTCCAAAAACTACCAGTTTTCGAATGTTCAGTACCAGAAGAGCATACCACGGAAGACGTATTACCTAGTACAGCAATTTTGCTCGAAAACCACCGAAAATCTGCTTCAAAAACTACCAGTTTTCGAATGTATAGTACCAGAAGAGCACACCACGGAAGAAGTAGCACCTAGTACAGCAATTTTGCTCGTAAACCACCGATAAACTGCTTCAAAAACTAACAGTTTTTGAGTGTTCAGTACCAGGAGAGCATACCACGGAAGAAGTAGCACCTAGTATAGCAATTTTGCTCGAAAACCACCGAAAAACTGCTTCAAAAACTACCAGTTTTCGAATGTATAGTACCAAAAGAGCATACCACGGAAGAAGTAGCACCTAGTACAACAATGTGGCTCGAAAACCACCGAAAAACTGCTTCAAAAACTACCAGTTTTCGAATGTATAGTACCAGAAGAGCATACCACGGAAGAAGTAGCACCAAGTACAGCAATTTTGCTCGAAAACCACCGAAAAACTGCTTCAAAAACTACCAGTTTTCGAATGTATAGTACCAAAAGAGCATACCACGGAAGAAGTAGCACCTAGTACAACAATTTCGCTCGAAAACCACCGAAAAACTGCTTCAAAAACTACCAGTTTTCGAGTGTTCAGTACGAAAAAAGCACACCACGGAAGAAGTAGCACCTAGTACAACAATTTTGCTCGAAAACTACCGAAAATCTGCTTCAAAAACTACCAGTTTTTGAGTGTTCAGTACCAGGAGAGCATACCACGGAAGAAGTAGCACCTAGTACAGCAATTTGGCTCGAAAACCACCGAAAAACTGCTTCAAAAACTACCAGTTTTCGAATGTATAGTACCAGAAGAGCATACCACGGAAGAAGTAGCACCTAGTACATTAATTTTTTCTAGAAAACCACCGATAAACTGCTTCAAAAACTACCAGTTTTCGAGTGTTCAGTACCATAAGAGCATACCACGGAAGAAGTAGCACCTAGTACAACAATTTTGCTCGAAAACCACCGAAAAACTGCTTAAAAAACTACCAGTTTTCGAATGTATAGTACCCGAAGAGCATACCACGGAAGAAGTAGCACCTAGTACAGCAATTTTGCTCGAAAACCACCGAAAAACTGCTTCAAAAACTACCGGTTTTCGAATGCATAGTACCAGAAGTGCATACCACGGAAGAGGTAGCACCTAGTACAGCAATTTTGCTCGAAAACCACCGATAAACTGCTTCAAAAACTACCAGTTTTTGAATGTATAGTACCAGAAGAGCAAACCACGGAAGAGGTAGCACCTAGTACAGCAATTTTGCTCGAAAACCACCGAAAAACTGCTTCAAAAACTACCAGTTTTTGAATGTATAATACCAGAAGAGCATACCACGGAAGAAGTAGCACCTAGTACAGCAATTTTGCTCGAAAACCACGGAAAAACTGCTTCAAAAACTACCAGTTTTTGAATGTATAGTACCAGAAGAGCAAACCACGGAAGAGGTAGCACCTAGTACAGCAATTTTGCTCGAAAACCACCGAAAAACTGCTTCAAAAACTACCAGTTTTTGAATGTATAATACCAGAAGAGCATACCACGGAAGAAGTAGCACCTAGTATATCGATTTTGCTCGAAAACCACCGAAAAACTGCTTCAAAAACTACCAGTTTTCGAATGTTTAGTACCAGGAGAGCATACCACGGAAGAAGTAGCACCTAGTACAGCAATTTTGCTCGAAAACCACCGAAAAACTGCTTCAAAAACTAACAGTTTTCGAATGTTTAGTACCAAGAGAGCATGCTGCGGAAGAAGTAGCACCTAGTACAGCAATTTGGCTCGAAAACCACCGAAAAACTGCTTCAAAAACTACCAGTTTTGGAATGTATAGTACCAGAAGAGCATACCACGGAAGAAGTAGCACCTAGTACATTAATTTTTTCTAGAAAACCACCGATAAACTGCTTCAAAAACTACCAGTTTTCGAGTGTTCAGTACCATAAGAGCATACCACGGAAGCAGTAGCACCTAGTGCAACAATTTTGCTCGAAAACCACCGAAAAACTGCTTAAAAAACTACCAGTTTTCGAATGTATAGTACCAGAAGAGCATACCACGGAAGAAGTAGCACCTAGTACAGCAATTTGGCTCGAAAACCACCGAAAAACTGCTTCAAAAACTACCAGTTTTCGAATGTATAGTACCAGAAGAGCATACCACGGAAGAAGTAGCACCTAGTACAGCAATTTTGCTCGAAAACCTCCGAAAATCTGCTTCAAAAACTACCAGTTTTTGAATGTATAGTACCAGAAGAGCAAACCACGGAAGAGGTAGCACCTAGTACAGCAATTTTGCTCGAAAACCACCGAAAAACTGCTTAAAAAACTACCAGTTTTTGAATGTATAATACCAGAAGAGCATACCACGGAAGAAGTAGCACCTAGTACAGCAATTTTGCTCGAAAACCACCGAAAAACTGCTTCAAAAACTACCAGTTTTCGAATGTTTAGTACCAGGAGAGCATACCACGGAAGAAGTAGCACCTAGTACAGCAATTTTGCTCGAAAACCACCGAAAAACTGCTTCAAAAACTACCAGTTTTCGAATGCATAGTACCAGAAGTGCATACCACGGAAGAGGTAGCACCTAGTACAGCAATTTTGCTCGAAAACCACCGATAAACTGCTTCAAAAACTACCAGTTTTCGAATGTATAGTACCAGGAGAGCATACCACGGAAGAAGTAGCACCTAGTACAGCAATTTTGCTCGAAAACCACCGAAAAACTGCTTCAAAAACTAACAGTTTTCGAATGTTTAGTACCAAGAGAGCATGCTGCGGAAGAAGTAGCACCTAGTACAGCAATTTGGCTCGAAAACCACCGAAAAACTGCTTCAAAAACTACCAGTTTTGGAATGTATAGTACCAGAAGAGCATACCACCGAAGAGGTAGCACCTAGTACAGCAATTTTGCTCGAAAACCACCGAAAAACTGCTTCAAAAACTACCAGTTTTTGAATGTATAGTACCAGAAGAGCATACCACGGAAGAAGTAGCACCTAGTACAGCAATTTTGCTCGAAAACCACCGATAAACTGCTTAAAAAACTACCAGTTTTCGAATGTATAGTACCCGAAGAGCATACCACCGAAAAGGTAGCACCAAGTACAGCAATTTTGCTCGAAAACCACCAAAAAACTGCTTCAAAAACTACCAGTTTTCGAATATTCAGTACCAGAAGAGCATACCACGGAAGCAGTAGCACCTAGTACAACAATTTTGCTCGAAAACCACCGAAAAACTGCTTCAAAAACTACCAGTTTTTGAATGTATAGTACCAGAAGAGCATACCACGGAAGAAGTAGCACCTAGTACAGCAATTTTGCTCGAAAACCACCGATAAACTGCTTCAAAAACTACCAGTTTTCGAATGTATAGTACCCGAAGAGCATACCACCGAAGAGGTGGCACCAAGTACAGCAATTTTGCTCGAAAACCACCAAAAAACTGCTTCAAAAACTACCAGTTTTCGAGTGTTCAGTACCAGGAGAGCATACCACGGAAGAAGTAGCACCTAGTACAGCAATTTTGCTCGAAAACCACCGAAAAACTGCTTCAAAAACTACCAGTTTTCGAATGTATAGTACCAGGAGGGCATACCACGGAAGAAGTAGCACCTAGTACAACAATTTTTTCTCGAAAACCACCGAAAAACTGCTTCAAAAACTACCAGTTTTCGAGTGTTCAGTACCATAAGAGCATACCACGGAAGCAGTAGCACCTAGTACAACAATTTTGCTCGAAAACCACCGAAAAACTGCTTCAAAAACTACCAGTTTTCGAATGTTTAGTACCAGAAGAGCATACCACGGAAGAGGTAGCACCTAGTACAGCAATTTTGCTCAAAAACCACCGAAAAACTGCTTCAAAAACTACCAGTTTTTGAATGTATAGTACCAGAAGAGCATACCACGGAAGAAGTAGCACCTAGTACAGCAATTTTGCTCGAAAACCACCGATAAACTGCTTCAAAAACTACCAGTTTTCGAATGTATAGTACCAGGAGGGCATACCACGGAAGAGGTAGCACCTAGTACAGCAATTTTGCTCAAAAACCACCGAAAAACTGCTTCAAAAACTACCAGTTTTTGAATGTATAGTACCAGAAGAGCATACCACGGAAGAAGTAGCACCTAGTACAGCAATTTTGCTCGAAAACCACCGAAAATCTGCTTCAAAAACTACCAGTTTTCGAATGTATAGTACCAGTAGGGCATACCACGGAAGAAGTAGCACCTAGTACAACAATTTTGCTCGAAAACCACCGAAAAACTGCTTCAAAAACTACCAGTTTTCGAATGTTTAGTACCAGAAGAGCATACCACGGAAGAAGTAGCACCTAGTACAGCAATTTTGCTCGAAAACCACCGAAAAACTGCTTAAAAAACTACCAGTTTTTGAATGTATAGTACCAGAAGAGCATACCACGGAAGAAGTAGCACCTAGTACAGCAATTTTGCTCGAAAACCACCGATAAACTGCTTCAAAAACTACCAGTTTTCGAATGTATAGTACCAGGAGGGCATACCACGGAAGAAGTAGCACCTAGTACAACAATTTTTTCTCGAAAACCACCGAAAAACTGCTTCAAAAACTACCAGTTTTCAAGTGTTCAGTACCATAAGAGCATACCACGGAAGCAGTAGCACCTAGTACAGCAATTTGGCTCGAAAACCACCGAAAAACTGCTTAAAAAACTACCAGTTTTCGAATGTATAGTACACGAAGAGCATACCACCGAAGAGGTGGCACCAAGTACAGCAATTTTGCTCGAAAACCACCAAAAAACTGCTTCAAAAACTACCAGTTTTCGAGTGTTCAGTACCAGAAGAGCATACCACGGAAGAAGTTTTACTTGGTACAACAATTTTGCTCGAAAACCACCGAAAAACTGCTTCAAAAACTACCAGTTTTCGAATGTATAGTACCAGGGGGGCATACCACGGAAGAAGTAGCACCTAGTACAACAATTTTTTCTCGAAAACCACCGAAAAACTGCTTCAAAACTACTAGTTTTCGAGTGTTCAGTACCATAAGAGCATACCACGGAAGCAGTAGCACCTAGTAAAACAATTTTGCTCGTAAACCACCGAAAAACTGCTTCAAAAACTACCAGTTTTCGAATGTATAGTACCCGAAGAGCATACCACCGAAGAGGTAGCACCTAGTACAGCAATTTTGCTCGTAAACCACCGAAAAACTGCTTCAAAAACTACCAGTTTTCGAATGTATAGTACCCGAAGAGCATACCACCGAAGAGGTAGCACCTAGTACAGCAATTTTGCTCGAAAACCACCGAAAAACTGCTTCAAAAACTACCAGTTTTTGAATATTCGGCACCAGAAGAGCATACCACGGAAGAAGTAGCACCTAGTACAGTAATTTTGCTCGAAAACCACCGAAAAACTGCTTCAAAAACTACCAGTTTTCGAATGTATAGTACCAGCAGAGCATACCACGGAAGAGGTAGCACCTAGTATAGCAATTTTGCTCGAAAACCACCGAAAAACTGCTTCAAAAACTACCAGTATTCGAGTGTTCAGTACCAGGAGAGCATACCACGGAAGAGGTAGCACCTAGTATAGCAATTTTGCTCGAAAACCACCGATAAACTGCTTCAAAAACTACCAGTTTTCGAATTTACAGTACCAAGAGAGCATACCACGGAATAGGTAGCTTCTAGTACAGCAATTTTGCTCGTAAAACACCGAAAAACTGCTTCAAAAACTACCAGTTTTCGAATGTATAGTACCAGGAGAGCATACCACGGAAGAAGTAGCACCTAGTACAACAATTTTGCTCGAAAACCACCGAAAAACTGCTTCAAAAACTACCAGTTTTCGAATGTATAGTACCAGAAGAGCATACCACGGAAGAGGTAGCACCTTGTACAGCAATTTTGCTCGAAAACCACCGAAAAACTGCTTCAAAAACTACCAGTTTTCGAATGTATAGTACCAGGAGAGCATACCACGGAAGAGGTAGCACCTAGTACAGCAATTTTGCTCGAAAACCACCGATAAACTGCTTCAAAAACTACCAGTATTCGAGTGTTCAGTACCAGGAGAGCATACCACGGAAGAGGTAGCACCTAGTATAGCAATTTGGCTCGAAAACCACCGAAAAACTGCTTCAAAAACTACCAGTTTTCGAATGTATAGTATCAGAAGAGCATACCACGGAAGAGGTAGCACCTAGTACAGCAATTTTGCTCGAAAACCACCGAAAAACTGCTTCAAAAACTACCAGTTTTCGAATGTATAGTACCAAGAGAGCATACCACGGAAGACGTAGCACCTAGTACAGCAATTTTGCTCGAAAACCACCGAAAAACTGATTCAAAAACTACCAGTTTTTAAAAATTCGGTACCAGAAGAGCATACCACGGAAGAAGTAGCACCTAGTACAAAAATTTGGCTCGAAAACCACCGAAAAACTGCTTCAAAAACTACCAGTTTTCAAGTGTTCAGTACCAGGAGAGCATACCACGGAAGAAGTAGCACCTAGTACAGCAATTTTGCTCGAAAACCACCGAAAACTGCTTCAAAAACTACCAGTTTTCGAATGTACAGTACCAAGAGAGCATACCACGGAATAGGTAGCTTCTAGTACAGCAATTTTGCTCGAAAACCACCGAAAAACTGCTTCAAAAACTACCAGTTTTTGAGTGTTCAGTACCAGGAGAGCATACCACGGAAGAAGTAGCACCTAGTTCAGCAATTTGGCTCGAAAACCACCGAAAAACTGCTTCAAAAACTACCAGTTTTCGAATGTATAGTACCAGAAGAGCATACCACGGAAGAGGTAGCACCTAGTACAACAATTTTTTCTCGAAAACCACCGAAAAACTGCTTCAAAAACTACCAGTTTTCGAGTGTTCAGTACCATAAGAGCATACCACGGAAGCAGTAGCACTTAGTACAACAATTTTGCTCGAAAACCACCGAAAAACTGCTTAAAAAACTACCAGTTTTCGAATGTATAGTACCCGAAGAGCATACCACCGAAGAGGTGGCACCAAGTACAGCAATTTTGCTCGAAAACCACCAAAAAACTGCTTCAAAAACTACCAGTTTTCGAGTGTTCAGTACCAGAAGAGCATACCACGGAAGAAGTATTACTTGGTACAACAATTTTGCTCGAAAACCACCGAAAAACTGCTTCAAAAACTACCGGTTTTTGAATATCCGGCACCAAAAGAGCATACCACGGAAGAAGTAGCACCTAGTACAGTAATTTTGCTCGAAAACCTTCGAAAAACTGCTTCAAAAACTACCAGTTTTTGAATGTATAGTACCAGGAGAGCATACCACGGAAGAAGTATCACCTAGTACAGCAATTTTGCTCGTAAAACACCGAAAAACTGCTTCAAAACCTACCAGTTTTCGAATGTATAGTACCAGGAGAGCATACCACGGAAGAAGTAGCACCTAGTATAGCAATTTTGCTCGAAAACCACCGAAAAAACTGCTTCAAAAACTACCAGTTTTCGAATGTATAGTACCAGGAGAGCATACCACGGAAGAGGTAGCACCTAGTACAGCAATTTTGCTCGAAAACCACCGAAAAACTGCTTCAAAAACTACCAGTTTTCGAATGTATAGTACCAAGAGAGCATACCACGGAAGACGTAGCACCTAGTACAGCAATTTGGCTCGAAAACCACCGAAAAACTGCTTCAAAAACTACCAGTTTTCGAATGTTTAGTACCAGGAGAGCATACCACGGAAGAAGTAGCACCAAGTACAGCAATTTGGCTCGAAAACCACCGAAAAACTGCTTCAAAAACTACCAGTTTTCGAATGTTTAGTACCAAGAGGGCATGCCGCGGAAGAGGTAGCACCTAGTACAGCAATTTTGCTCGAAAACCACCGAAAAACTGCTTCAAAAACTACCAGTTTTCGAATGTACAGTACCAAGAGAGCATGCCGCGGAAGAAGTAGCACCTAGTACAGCAATTTGGCTCGAAAACCACCGAAAAACTGCTTCAAAAACTACCAGTTTTCGAATGTATAGTACCAGAAGAGCATACCACCGAAGAGGAAGCACCTAGTACAGCAATTTGGCTCGAAAACCACCGAAAAACTGCTTCAAAAACTACCAGTTTTCGAGTGTTCAGTACCAGAAGAGCATACCACGGAAGAAGTAGCACCTAGTACAGCAATTTTGCTCGAAAACCACCGATAAACTGCTTCAAAAACTACCAGTTTTCGAATGTATAGTACCCGAAGAGCATACCACCGAAGAGGTGGCACCAAGTACAGCAATTTTGCTCGAAAACCACCAAAAAACTGCTTCAAAAACTACCAGTTTTCGAGTGTTCAGTACCAGAAGAGCATACCACGGAAGCAGTAGCACCTAGCACAACAATTTTGCTCGAAAACCACCGAAAAACTGCTTAAAAAACTACCAGTTTTCGAATGTATAGTACCCGAAGAGCATACCACCGAAGAGGTGGCACCTAGTACAGCAATTTTGCTCGAAAACCACCGAAAAACTGCTTCAAAAACTACCAGTTTTCGAATGTATAGTAACAGGAGGGCATACCACGGAAGAAGTAGCACCTAATACAACAATTTTTTCTCGAAAACCACCGAAAAACTGCTTCAAAAACTACCAGTTTTCGAGTGTTCAGTACCATAAGAGCATACCACGGAAGCAGTAGCACCTAGTACAACAATTTTGCTCGAAAACCACCGATAAACTGCTTCAAAAACTACCAGTTTTCGAATGTATAGTACCAGGAGGGCAAACCACGGAAGAAGTAGCACCTAGTACAACAATTTTTTCTCGAAAACCACAGAAAAACTGCTTCAAAACTACTAGTTTTCGAGTGTTCAGTACCAGGAGAGCATACCACGGAAGCAGTAGCACCTAGTAAAACAATTTTGCTCGAAAACCACCGAAAAACTGCTTAAAAAACTACCAGTTTTCGAATGTATAGTACCCGAAGAGCATACCACCGAAGAGGTGGCACCAAGTACAGCAATTTTGCTCGAAAACCACCAAAAAACTGCTTCAAAAACTACCAGTTTTCGAGTGTTCAGTACCAGGAGAGCATACCACGGAAGAAGTATTACTTGGTACAACAATTTTGCTCGAAAACCACCGAAAAACTGCTTCAAAAACTACCAGTTTTCGAATGTATAGTACCAGAAGAGCATACCACGGAAGAAGTAGCACCTAGTACAGCAATTTTGCTCGAAAACCACCGAAAAACTGCTTCAAAAACTACCAGTTTTTGAATGTATAGTACCAGAAGAGCATACCACGGAAGAAGTAGCACCTAGTACAGCAATTTTGCTCGAAAACCACCGATAAACTGCTTCAAAAACTACCAGTTTTCGAATGTATAGTACCAGGAGGGCATACCACGGAAGAGGTAGCACCTAGTACAGCAATTTTGCTCGAAAACCACCGAAAAACTGCTTCAAAAACTACCAGTTTTCGAGTGTTCAGTACCATAAGAGCATACCACGGAAGCAGTAGCACCTAGTACAGCAATTTGGCTCGAAAACCACCGAAAAACTGCTTCAAAAACTACCAGTTTTCGAATGTATAGTACCCGAAGAGCATACCACCGAAGAGGTGGCACCAAGTACAGCAATTTTGCTCGAAAACCACAAAAAAACTGCTTCAAAAACTACCAGTTTTCGAGTGTTCAGTACCAGAAGAGCATACCACGGAAGAAGTATTACTTGGTACAACAATTTTGCTCGAAAACCACCGAAAAACTGCTTCAAAAACTACCAGTTTTCGAATGTATAGCACCAGAAGAGCATACCACGGAAGAAGTAGCACCTAGTACAGCAAGTTTGCTCGAAAACCACCGAAAAACTGCTTCAAAAACTACCAGTTTTTGAATGTATAGTACCAGGAGAGCATACCACGGAAGAAGTATCACCTAGTACAGCAATTTTGCTCGAAAACCACCGAAAAACTGCTTCAAAAACTACCAGTTTTCGAATTTACAGAACCAAGAGAGCATACCACGGAAGACGTAGCACCTAGTACAGCAACTTGGCTCGTAAAACACCGAAAAACTGCTTCAAAAACTACCAGTTTTTGAATGTATAGTACCAGGAGAGCATACCACGGAAGAAGTAGCACCTAGTACAACAATTTTGCTCGAAAACCACCGATAAACTGCTTCAAAAACTACCAGTTTTCGAATGTATAGTACCAGAAGAGCATACCACGGACGAAGTAGCACCTTGTACAGCAATTTTGCTCGAAAACCACCGAAAATCTGCTTAAAAAACTACCAGTTTTCGAATGTATAGTACCAGGAGAGCATACCACGGAAGAGGTAGCACCTAGTACAGCAATTTTGCTCGAAAACCACCGATAAACTGCTTCAAAAACTACCAGTATTCGAGTGTTCAGTACCAGGAGAGCATACCACGGAAGAAGTAGCACCTAGTATAGCAATTTGGCTCGAAAACCACCGAAAAACTGCTTCAAAAACTACCAGTTTTCGAATGTATAGTACCAGGAGAGCATACCACGGAAGAGGTAGCACCTAGTACAGCAATTTTGCTCGAAAACCACCGAAAAACTGCTTCAAAAACTACCAGTTTTCGAATGTATAGTACCAAGAGAGCATACCACGGAAGACGTAGCACCTAGTACAGCAATTTTGCTCGAAAACCACCGAAAAACTGCTTCAAAAACTACCAGTTTTCGAATGTATAGTACCAGGAGGGCATAGCACGGAAGAAGTAGCACCTAGTACAACAATTTTTTCTCGAAAACCACCGAAAAACTGCTTCAAAAACTACCAGTTTTCGAATGTTTAGTACCAAGAGAGCATGCCACGGAAGAAGTAGCACCTAGTATAGCTATTTTGCTCGAAAACCACCGAAAAACTGCTTCAAAAACTACCAGTTTTCGAATGTATAGTACCAGGAGAGCATACCACGGAAGAAGTAGCATCTAGTACAGCAATTTTGCTCGAAAACCACCGAAAAACTGCTTCAAAAACTACCAGTTTTCGAATGTATAGTACCAGGAGGGCATACCACGGAAGAAGTAGCACCTAGTACAACAATTTTTGCTCGAAAACCACCGAAAAACTGCTTCAAAAACTACCAGTTTTCGAATGTATAGTACCAGGAGGGCATACCACGGAAGAAGTAGCACCTAGTACAACAATTTTGCTCGAAAACCACCGAAAAACTGCTTCAAAAACTACCAGTTTTCGAGTGTTCAGTACCAGAAGAGCATACCACGGAAGAAGTAGCACTTGGTACAACAATTTTGCTCGAAAACCACCGAAAATCTGCTTCAAAAACTACCAGTTTTTAAAAATTCGGTACCAGAAGAGCATACCACGGAAGAAGTAGCACCTAGTACAACAATTTGGCTCGAAAACCACCGAAAAACAGCTTCAAAAACTACCAGTTTTCAAGTGTTCAGTACCAAAAGAGCATACCACGGAAGAAGTAGCACCTAGTACAGCAATTTTGCTCGAAAACCACCGAAAAACTGCTTCTAGAACTACCAGTTTTCGAATGTACAGTACCAAGAGAGCATACCACGGAATAGGTAGCTTCTAGTACAGCAATTTTGCTCGAAAACCACCGAAAAACTGCTTCAAAAACTACCAGTTTTCGAATGTATAGTACAAGAAGAGCATACCGCGGAAGAAGTAGCACCTAGTACAGCAATTTGGCTCGAAAACCACCGATAAACTGCTTCAAAAACTACCAGTTTTCGAATGTATAGTACCAGGAGGGCATACCACGGAAGAGGTAGCACCTAGTACAGCAATTTTGCTCGAAAACCACCGAAAAACTGCTTCAAAAACTACCAGTTTTCTAATGTATAGTACCAGGAGAGCATACCATGGAAGAGGTAGCACCTAGTACAGCAATTTTGCTCGAAAACCACCGAAAAACTGCTTCAAAAACTACCAGTTTTCGAATGTGCAGTACCAGAAGAGCATACCACGGAAGAGGTAGCACCTAGTAGAGCAATTTTGCTCGAAAACCACCGAAAAACTGCTTCAAAAACTACCAGTTTTCGAGTGTTCAGTACCAGAAGAGCATACCACGGAAGAAGTAGCACCTAGTACAACAATTTTGCTCGAAAACCACCGAAAAACTGCTTAAAAAACTACCAGTTTTCGAATGTATAGTACCAGGAGAGCATACCACCGAAGATGTGGCACCTAGTACAGCAAATTTTGCTCGAAAACCACCGAAAAACTGCTTCAAAAACTACCAGTTTTCGAGTGTTCAGTACCAGAAGAGCATTCCACGGAAGAGGTAGCACCTAGTACAGCAATTTGGCTCGAAAACCACCGAAACTCTGCTTCAAAAACTACCAGTTTTTGAATGTTCGGTACCAGAAGAGCATACCACGGAAGAAGTAGCACCTAGTACAGCAACTTGGCTCGAAAACCACCGAAAAACTGCTTCAAAAACTACCAATTTTCGAATGTATAGTACCAGAAGGGCATACCACGGAAGAAGTAGCACCTAATACAACAATTTTTTCTCGAAAACCACCGAAAAACTGCTTCAAAAACTACCTGTTTTCGAGTGTTCAGTACCATAAAGGCATACCACGGAAGAAGTAGCACCTAGTACAGCAATTTTGCTCGAAAACCACCGATAAACTGCTTCAAAAACTACCAGTTTTCGAGTGTTCAGTACCAGAAGAGCATACAACGGAAGAAGTAGCACTTGATACAACAATTTTGCTCGAAAACCACCGACAATCTGCTTCAAAAACTACCAGTTTTTAAAAATTCGGTACCAGAAGAGCATACCACGGAAGAAGTAGCACCTAGTACAACAATTTGGCTCGAAAACCACCGAAAAACTGCTTCAAAAACTACCAGTTTTTGAGTGTTCAGTACCAGAAGAGCATACCACGGAAGAGGTAGCACCTAGTACAGCAATTTTGCTCGAAAACCACCAAAAATCTGCTTAAAAAACTACCAGTTTCGAGTGTTCAGTACCAAAAGAGCATACCACGGAAGAAGTAGCACCTAGTACAGCAATTTTGCTCGAAAACCACCGAAAAACTGCTTCAAAAACTACCAGTTTTCGAATGTATAGTACCAGAAGAGCATACCGCCGAAGATGTGGCACCTAGTACAGCAAATTTTGCTCGAAAACCACCGAAAAACTGCTTCAAAAACTACCAGTTTTCGAGTGTTCAGTACCAGAAGAGCATTCCACGGAAGAGGTAGCACCTAGTACAGCAATTTTGCTCGAAAACCACCGAAACTCTGCTTCAAAAACTACCAGTTTTTGAATGTTCGGTACCAGAAGAGCATACCACGGAAGAAGTAACACCTAGTACAGCAACTTGGCTCGAAAACCACCGAAAAACTGCTTCAAAAACTACCAGTTTTCGAATGTATAGTACCAGAAGGGCATACCACGGAAGAAGTAGCACCTAATACAACAATTTTTTCTCGAAAACCACCGAAAAAACTGCTTCAAAAACTACCTGTTTTCGAGTGTTCAGTACCATAAAGGCATACCACGGAAGAAGTAGCACCTAGTACAACAATTTTGCTCGAAAACCACCGAAAAACTGCCTAAAAAACTACCAGTTTTCGAATGTATAGTACCAGGAGGGCATACCACGGAAGAAGTAGCACCTAGTACAACAATTTTTGCTCGAAAACCACCGATAAACTGCTTCAAAAACTACCAGTTTTCGAGTGTTCAGTACCAGAAGAGCATACAACGGAAGAAGTAGCACTTGGTACAACAATTTTGCTCGAAAACCACCGACAATCTGCTTCAAAAACTACTAGTTTTAAAAATTCGGTACCAGAAGAGCATACCACGGAAGAAGTAGCACCTAGTACAACAATTTGGCTCGAAAACCACCGAAAAACTGCTTCAAAAACTACCAGTTTTTGAGTGTTCAGTACCAGAAGAGCATACCACGGAAGAGGTAGCACCTAGTACAGCAATTTTGCTCGAAAACCACCAAAAATCTGCTTAAAAAACTACCAGTTTTCGAGTGTTCAGTACCAAAAGAGCATACCACGGAAGAAGTAGCACCTAGTACAGCAATTTTGCTCGAAAACCACCGAAAAACTGCTTCAAAAACTACCAGTTTTCGAGTGTTTAGTACCAGGAGAGCATACCACGGAAGAAGTAGCACCTAGTACAACAATTTCGCTCGAAAACCACCGACAATCTGCTTCAAAAACTATCAGTTTTCGAGTGTTCAGTACTAGAAGAGCATACCACGGCAGAGGTAGCACCTAATACAGCAGTTTGGCTCGAAAACCACCGAAAAACTGCTTCAAAAACTACCAGTTATCGAATGTATAGTACCAGAAGAGCATACCACGGAAGAAGTAGCACCTAGTACAGCAATTTTTTTCGAAAACCACCGAAAAACTGTATCAAAAACTACCAGTTTTCGAATGTATAGTACCCGAAGAGCATACCACGGAAGAAGTAGCATCTAGTACAGCAATTTTGCTCGAAAACCACCAAAAAACTGCTTCAAAAACTACCAGTTTTCGAATGAATAATACCAGGAGAGCATGTCACGGAAGAAGTAGCACCTAGTACAGCAATTTTGCTCGAAAACCACCGAAAACCTGCTTCAAAAACTACCAGTTTTCGAATGTATAGTACCAGAAGGGCATACCACGGAAGAAGTAGCACCTAATACAACAATTTTTTCTCGAAAACCACCGAAAAACTGCTTCAAAAACTACCTGTTTTCGAGTGTTCAGTACCATAAAGGCATACCACGGAAGAGGTAGCACCTAAAACAACAATTTTGCTCGAAAACCACCGAAAAACTGCCTAAAAAACTACCAGTTTTCGAATGTATAGTACCAGGAGGGCATACTACGGAAGAAGTAGCACCTAGTACAGCAATTTTGATCGAAAACCACCGAGAAACTGCTTCAAAAACTACCAGTTTTCGAGTGTTCAGTACCAGGAGAGCATACCACGGAAGAAGTAGCACCTAGTACAGCAATTTTGCTCGAAAACCACCGAAAAACTGCTTAAAAAACTACCAGTTTTCGAATGTATAGTACCAGAAGAGCATACCACCGAAGATGTGGCACCTAGTACAGCAATTTTTTCTCGTAAACCACCGAAAAACT